>NC_138775.1:148196917-148446917 GCF_965119305.1 Pelophylax lessonae
TACTTTTTCAAATGATCCTCTATACTTCATTTACCCAGTATATGTTTAAATACCCAGCAGGTCATTTCATCAAAAGCAACATAATACTACATCTTACTAGAGCTCATTTATAAAAAAAATTCCAGATTTTCGGCCACAGTATCCTGGATTTTTTCTGTTGTAATACTGATGTAATACAAAGGAAGAGTACACATAAATAACTTGTATTCTAATGTCAAGATTGTACTTAGCAATCGTATTCTTTAAATGTCTCTAAATTAGTGTGGTCATGCCAAGGAAAGATTTTCTGACCTGCTTCTGACTATTCAGCAGCTACTTAGTTATTACGGATATTGTAAATCATTAACATAGGTTTTCTTTTTCCATAGAGCCATTAAGCCGACAATTTATTAGTGTATTGTCTCCACTTTCTGCAATTGTTTAAAGCAGTCTCATTTTGAAGCATGACCTGACAGGGACAACATGCATTCTTTTCTCAGCCATATGCTGCCAGGTTATATGCTACCTAGGGATTATAATAAAGGCATTCAAACTTTTTTATGGGGCTCAAAATGTCAATATACAGTGTTTACTATTCTCTAATGGTTATCAGGCTGCATTTTCCCTAGAACCCAAATGAACAAAACAGTAAACAGGATCAAAACTTACATTTTACCCACAGGATTACTTCTGATCTAAACCTAAATTCTAAAGTTATAGCAAAGTCATCCATTAACCAAGTAAATAAAGTCTGTTATGAGCATCACCAGGGAAACACAGAACACTGGTAACCTCTTATCTGAAATGCCCGACTATTTTGCTCAAGTCAAAAATCATACAACTTTTATCTGGAGCTGAAACTTTCTCTTTCTCTGCTTTCTCTCTACTGCCACATAACATTTCTTTTTTTTTGCCAGCCAAGAAACAATTTTAGCTGTGCCAATTTTTTTTTCTTGAAGGATGCAACCGTCTGCAAAAAGGCTGGGCTGTAATGTAAATCACACTTGTGGACTGAACTGGAAAATTCCACTCATATTTCTGGCCCCATTTTCCACATAAATCCTTTCTAATTTATTCTCAAATTCTTGGGATTACTGCACCATTCTTCTAATGCAAGTATGATGGTATAGCAATTTTGGGTATTGCCTACACATGGTACCACAGGAAATATATAAAAATGTGTCTGTTTAATGTAGGAAAATCCTTTTATGAAATCAGAATGGCCCTGTAATATTAGGCCTTCTTATGCAGGAAGACAGCAAATCCAGCAAGACAATACATTTGACAATTTGAAACACTTAAGTAGCAATAAAATTCTCTAATATATATTTATTTTTCCCATTTAAAGAGGTTGTAAACCCACCTTTTTTACATTTACCTATAGGTAAGCCTATATTAAGGCTTACCTATAGGTGCTATAAATATCTCCTAAACATGCAACGTTAGGAGATATTTACAATGCATGCAACCGATGACGTCATCGGCGCATGCACTCTGAAGGAACGGCCACCTGTGCCGTTCCTTCAGAACCCTATGCCGTGAACGGCGGCATGTGTGGGAGGGATGTAATCGTGCCTCCGGCCAATCAGATGGCCAGAGGATGCGAACAAGGAAGTAGGGCGGCCGGACATGTCAGCCGCCCTGTTGCTGAGCGGACAACACTTCGGGGGCTTCGTTTTTAGGTAAGTATTTCATAATGAGCTAGTATGTGATGCATACTAGCTCATTATGCCTTTGTCTTTACAGGTTTTTTTTTTCTTGTTTTTTTTTACGTGCATTTACTTCCTCTTTAAGCGTTCCTCAATAAAACATTTTCTGTGACTAAGTAGTAAAGCACTTACATATTATTGTTACTGTGTTGCTCCGCATCACTTCTGGTCTGAAAGTTTACATTTAGCATGTCACTTGATCTAATGCATTTGGGACCTAATGTCCCAGCATCCATAGCACCATGGCCCATCTTAATAGACCTGGCCTTAGGAGCCCCAATCTATCTACTACATTGGAAAAGGAGCAGGGTCAGGGCTCAATTTGGTAGACTTCAGTTTGGCTGTAGCATTAGCCAGGAGTGTGCATGCAAGGGAGGCTCCATGGGACTTTGCAAGGCAACGAAGAAACCAGAAAACAGGAAATAAAGAAGTAAGAATAATGAAGGAAGAGTAAAGCTAAGCAAAGACAGGCCAGAAATGGAGGATGCACTTTCAGTTAGCCCTGAAGTCAGCAGAACTATATCAATTTTTAATTACGAGAGATTAATAACACTTTAATCTATTGGAAACCTTTTTATACCTTATAAAATGGCTACCACAAAAAAATATGGAGGTACAGTAAACTTTAAAAGTCTTCTACAGTGCCACAGAAGACCCACATTTCAGTAATGAAATTTCAACACCTAAAGTGTTGGCCAGCCCTCTCACACTGTACCAATGGACAGCCATTCTACTATATTAACATTTAAAAGTGCCACAGAGGACCTATATTTCTGGGCAAAGTTCAACAATTGCAGGGTCAAGGGCTGGCCACCCCTCCCACACTGTATCAATGGCCAGCTATTCTAGTGATGAGTCCATAGGAAGATGCAAGATGGGGCAAGGCCACAAGTTACCAACGCAGGGATCTTTCAAAATTTGTATTAGAGAGGGTTTGAGACTTCCAGGTCTCTAAAAAATAATTATAAAACAATTTTACTGCTTTTACAAACATAGCTGGTTTTCAAAAGGTGACAAGTGTACGTTAAGCCCTGCATGTAAATACAACTGTTAGCTGCAACAGCCAGATTGTTTGATATGTACGCGTAATGTACGTGTACTGTATGTTTTGGCACCATTCTCCTCCTGTGGAGGAAATTAGCTTTTGTATGTCCTGGAAGCTTACGCGATACCAGAAGAATAAAAGTTCATGTTTTTTCACACGCAGAAATCTGTAAACTGCAGCTGTGAGAAATGACTGGCTAAGACTTCCCTTTACAAACTCTCGCCCTGAGGTGACATCCTGCACCATAAATTTTCAGCCAAAACAGTACAACATGTGAAATAAAAAGAAGGTTACATGGTGAAATATATTTACAATGATTAACCATTTATTTAAATTATTTTTTAAATCAGTCAACATTTTAAATAACAGCAATGTTCCAGATTAATGTTTGGTTTTTAAAAATACTTGGGATTAGAAAAAGGTTTCTCCTAGTACAAACACATAAAACAGATAATTTTAAATATCATTAATAGCATAGCTGATTAATCACTTTTGATAACCACATTAGCAAATATTCACAAATTGATCTAATTATAGAAAGCATTATCATTCAAAGGTTAAAAAAAAAAAGATGCTTAAGATTCTTACGTCTTTAATAAGTGTCTCTCCAATAAGCATAGAAAAAACATCAGTAAAGGTAACTGGCTGCCCAGAACTTTTTTTTTTCCACAAAGCTTCAATGTATCGTTTCACTTTTTGCGGTGTCAGCAAAAGTAGGGGACTGTGGCTGACATTGCTCATAATTTCCTTGTTTATTTCCTTCGGTCCTTTGCGTGGAAAATCCGGATTAGAGTAAAGTGTAGACATATACCTACAGATAAAGCATGATGGACAAATAAGAATAATCCCACTTGTGCCAATAAGCAAAATAATTAAAAACATTTCTTTACAAGGTAAGGGAGGCTCTTTTATTTATCTGATTTATGTGCCTGAAAAATACAAAGAACATTAGCTGTGTTTATTTGAAAAGAATGCAATTCTCTCTTCCTACAAATCAAATTCTTCTGTTATTTTTCTGAAATAAAAACAAAGAGGTTGAATTGGTAACACTAATCAGGCTGTTCACTGTGCAAGGGAATTTTCACATAGCAAGGGAATTTTTCCTTAGCTAAGTGAGTGTGGTGAAATTTCCGTTTGCAAAGAAAACCCAATTACATTCAATTTTATTTTAAATTTTTTGCGCATGATTTGATGATAGAAGTCAGCAGAGCTACACTTCATTCACTATGTTAAGGCAAAATTCCCTTTGCAAAAGGGAACAGCCTATTTGCCTTTGGTAAATCAACCCCAAACCATACAATGGCTCTAAAGTCAAAATGTTCTTTACTTGAATGCATTTCCTGCATTAGTTTAAAGCAAAGTTCCACCCAAAAGTGGAACTTCCGCTCATTTGCTTTCTCCCCTTTCGCACCTTTCAGGGGGGAGGGGGGGCGGTTACCTGTTTTTGACAGGTAACCGTTCCCCACTTCCGGGAGACAGCGGCGCTGTCCCTGAGAAGTTTGGACCCCTCCTCCTTCACCCGCTGCCGAGCCAATCCGAATGTGCAGCGCTCTTCGCGCATGCGCATTAGGGACTCGCCCATGAAGCCGTAAGGCTTCACTGCCGGGTTCCCTTACCGGCAATGGCAGCGGCAGCACCCGACAGCCGATGGAAACATTGGCTGCGGTGCCTACATCACTGGACTCAAGGACAGGGAAGTGTCCTAATAGTAAAAGTCAGCAGCTACAGTATGTGTAGCTGCTGACTTTTAATTTTTGGAGGGGGAGGATGGAACACAGCTTTAAAAAAAAAAAAAAAATGCCACGCTACCTGTTCTACACCCCCATCCCTAAACACGTAAACACTTATCTGACACCTATCGCCTATCCAGCGCTGTCCCCACCGCAGCGCTGCTCCTCGCTCTTCCTGGTTTCACAGGAAACACCAAGGCCACGGGAGACATAGGCTCCTGTTGCGGTCAGTCAAACTATTATGAAGAGGGAGCTGGGAGGATGGCTTGCCATCACTGTGTGCTTGAGAGCACATGTGTAAGGCTGCCTCCTTAGCACTTGACTTGCTAAGGAGGCACTCAGAAGAAGGAGGAGTGGAAAGTGTCGGGGAGGGGGGACTGCCAAAAAGGAGGTAGGAGACCACTCTGTGCATTATCATTACAAACAAAATGCAAAAAATCCACGCTAGGTATAAATATATACAAACATAAGTGATAAATAATAAACAGCTGCTAGCACAGGCAAGACAAAACACTCCAAGTAATCAATATACATATAATGCAGCGCTATCAAATAATGATGAAAGTGTAACACAAGATTAATGTGACAATAAATTCCAACTGATCAGATAAAAGTCCATGAAAGTTCAGAAATAAATAAAGGATGCATGAAAATTGAGAATCGGTCCCAATGTTTCAGAAGAGCATGTTCCACAAAAGGAAGGGGAACAGATGAAAGCATGCATAAGAGAGCCAGCTTTCTTGTGCAGTACCAGCAACATAAAAGATGGCAGCTTACCAGAATGTGTTGGCTTCCAATTTAATGGAAAAGCCAAATGCGCTGCAGGAAGAAACTGTCTCAAACACAACCATGCAGGTACTGGCAATCCTGGCGTGTGAGCGCCAATCCTCCCCAACGTCCGCTCACTTTCACTCTTCAGCCAACTTCTGGGTTCTCCTCTGGCTCGCAGAGTTGGCTTCCAACATTCCACATTCTGGTAAGCTGACATCTTTTATGCTACTGGTGCTGCACACAAAGGATCTTTGTCACATTGATTTTGTGTTACACTTTCGTCATTATTTGATAGCGCTACACTATATGTATATTGTGAATTATCACTGCACAGATCAGGTAAAGTGAAAGAAAACCCTTCTATTGTTTTTGTTTTCAGCCACGGAAGCTGCCATCTTAGACTCTGTTTAATCTGCAACTGTCATGATGCTGCACATGTGATCCATTATGACACCAGCCATTGAATGGTTTGTCAGTTTGAATGAGAGCACAACCAATGTGACAATTAGCATTTCCAGCATGCGGAGAAAGTTAACTGTTTTTTGAAACTATCAAATCGATGGGTTTACTTCCGCTTTAAGTACAACATTTTTTTATTTTTAAATTTAAAGTAGATGTACACCCAATCACTAAAATCACATATACTTTTAACACATTGATATCATTTCAAAATACATTTTAATGGAGTAAAAATGCTCTGGCCAGGTCTCCCAATCTCCCATTTTTTGCCGCATTTACTTTCAGTGGGGACTACAGACAGCCAAGCTGACAATGAATGCGCATATATGTTCTATTGCTGAATTCATGAGGAAGTCCACCCTGAGCAATGACAGAAAGCTGACCCTGGAGCACATGCTTATATACAGGAAGTGGCTGAAAGAGGCTGAAGGAGATAAGCAGTTGCTTTTTTTTTTTCTAATGCGGTCGCTTTTTCAAACTTTCTGACAGAATCAAATTCCATTCAAAAGGAAGATTGCACAGTAGCAGGAATGGTTTGAATCTGTAACGCCAGTTGAATCAACCCATCAGGGAGAATTTAGAGGAAGAAGGGATTGTGACAAGCTAAGCATTACTGGAAAAGTATAGAGATTTGCATATACCTTCAGAAGGCCCCTCTCCCTGGATTCTGTAATAGGTTTTTAGTTTTTTTTTTTGTTTTTTTTACTGTACTTATGCTTACATGTGTAAAACTCATCTAAATGTACCTGATTCTGATACTTTGCTATACAATTATATCAACTTGGCATTTCAAGTTATTATATTAATTTGTATTATCTATAAATCAAAGCTGAAATCCAGGAAAACATAAAAACACAAAGTAATGCAGTTTTGTGTTCATTAATACAGTATTAAATGTATACTTTAAAGACAAGTGATGTATGTCTCTGGGCTTGGCTTGGTTTCAGCCTCTTACAGTCCCCTGTACAGAAAAGCTCAGATTGGGGAAAAGAGAAGCAGCACAAGGAACCAATCAGTTGTGCTTCAGTGCAAGGATCAATCTTAAGGAGGAGAGAAGAGTGACAAAGAGATGAGCTCATTAGTCTGCTGCTTCTCTCGAGTTCAAAAAATGTTTAAACATTCATCTTTGCTACCCAAAATCTATACATTTTGAGATTTATTATCTCATGTGAAATGATACAAAGTTCTGCATGTGTAATATATTCAAAGTTCTGCATGTGTAATATATTCAATCTATGTGTTTGGGAATATATTTAAACCATTGAGTTTCTCCACATGCTATATCACTCTCCGCTTCCCAATTGGTGTTAGGCAGCACATAGATTAGTCATTTTTTTCATTCAACCAGCGGTAACGAACAGAAAAATGACCTGATTCCCCCATCCACACAAATGAGGGGATCCTCCAATCAGGCTGTACCCTATGTACATTTGCTAGGCATAGTGATCAATTACAGAGCATAATATTAGCCACTGTATAGAAAGGAGAGGGGGCTAGAATGAATTACAAAGACGTGCACTCTTTTTATCCTGGGACACGAAAGCACTCAGTTTGACCAGACCTGAAGCTGAGAGGTAAAATAACGCCATACTTGTGCTGTACACGGTGTTGTAAATATGCTTTTGTGTGTAATTGTAAATATTATGTAACCTACCATTCTTAGGCCTCATGCACACTGGAAGTTATAAAAATGTCAGTAGCGTTAGCTGTACAATGCCGCGCTGAAAAGGCAAGTTTTGCTGTGTTTTTGTATTCGTGTTTTGCCGAGTTTGCGTTTTTTAGCAAAACTATACTCCCACAAAAGCTTGAGGCTCAAAAACGTGCCTAAATGCCAAATTTTACATTTTTGTAGTGTTTTTTACAGCTGAAAAACTCCTCTTCAAAAGCGGTAGTTCTAGGTTTTAAGGAGGGGTGGGCTCCCTCTAGTCACCTGTCCTCCATCTATCCCATTAAATGCATGTGCTCTCATTGTAGAGACTCTTTAAATTGTAGAGTTAGGGACAACATATCACAGGGTGCCTTGTCGGGGCCTGCAGCTTATGCATATATTTGCAAATGTGTGCAACCAAACCCCTGTTTTTAACGCATACTGTTAGACAGGTCAATTCGGTTGGTCGCTGGCTGGTTGGTAAGTTGTGACTGGAAATCTCTTCATCTTTTTGATCTGCGTCCGCCCTTCCAGTGCTCCTTACCGCTAAGACAAGTTATAGGTGGAGGCGCTGACCACTTTTTGCATTATTGATATCTATATTGAGCCAGGCAACGCACTGACACCTTTGCCGCCATTGTGCGATGTGCTGGGTGTTGAGTGTGACCCTGTGCCTTTAAGGAGGGGTGGGCTCCCTCTAATCATCTGTCCTCCATATATCCCATTAAATGCATGTGCTCTCATTGTAGAGACTCTTTATATTGTAGAGTTAGGCACTGCAGATCACAGGGTGCCTTGTCGGGGCCTGCAGCTTACGCATGTATTTGCAAATGTGTGCAACCAAACCCCTGTTTTTAACGCATACTGTTAGACAGGTCGATTTGGTTGGTCGTTGGCTGGTTGGTAAGTTGTGACTGGAAATCTCTTTGTTTTTTTGATCTAGGTTTTATTTCCAGCCTGAAAACGCCCCTGCCAAAAATTGCAGATAAAAGCCTATATGTGCATTGACACATAGAATAACATGCTGGGGAGTTTACTGGATGTAGAACAAAAAAAGCCTGATGCCCAAAACAGCAGCTGTAAAAACGTCCAATGTGCACGAGGCCTTATACTGTACATTGTGTTGTTCCTATGTTTTGCTTGGTGGTCTGAACTGAAGCAAAGTTTAGAACCTCCAACAGCATACTCTGGCAGTAGTTTTTAATAAAATATGACATAAGGGGCAGATCCTATACAAAGGGGTGTTATCATTTAGGAGTGCAAGGGCAGCTTGATGCATAAATTTAGCACAGTGTATAGGGGATTATAAAAGCTTATTGACTGCAGCTAACATAAAACACCTTATCTTTATTATCTACAAGGAAAATGCCACAAGATATCTATTTATCCATGGTGATGACCAGCATTGCTGATCCATGAAAAATAACACTTTACATAAAATGTAATAATATATCAAAAAGCACATATGCATATTTTTTAATATAATAAAATAATGATGATGATAGTAATAATAATAATAAAAAAACATGCAATTTACCATGTAGATCCAGACAATCCAGCAACGTATGTTATACAGTCTAAAACCCCTGATTCAAACAGAGCTTTCATGACTCCAGAGAAGCCAACCATTGCACGGAATCCACCTCCAGAGCCTAAAACTGCAATGACAGGTACCTAAAAGATAATAACATTTGTCTCAAAACCCCAAAAATACAAAGTATCATGGTGATTTCTGTTTACCATATTTTGACCATTCACATTATATTATCTGCTGGCTGTACATGGGGACAAATGGCTTGCACAATTATGGGGTCTCGCTGTGTGTAATACATAACAATTTTATAGGCCTCTGGATTTTCAGTTCAGCATCACATAGTCAAAGTGGACCTTTCCCCTCTTTCACAAAAATCACACCAGCATTCAGCTCTGCATGCTGATATGAAATCATCTTACATTCAGTAGTTAAATCAATTGTTTTTTTCCTAAAATAATAAACATAGTAAACTTATCTGCTCTGTGCAATGGTACTGCACAGAGCAGCCCCAAAACTCCTCTTCTGGGATTCTCTGCTAGTACTCTCAGCTCCTCCTGTGCGGTGTGCACCCCCATAGCAAGCTGTGTGCTACACGTGCAGGTACGCTCCCAAATCCTGCTTTGTGAATCCTTAGAAACGTTCAGCATGGCTCAACCCCACCCCCTGCTCTCTCCTCTCAGGATTTGATTTACAGCAGCAGGAGTCAATGGCTGCCGCTGCTGCCTTTATGTCCTGTGAGAAGAGGAAAAGAGGCCAGCGCTGCTGTAAATGGACACAGTGCTGGATCGAGAGAGGTTTCAGGTAAGTATATGGGGGGCAGGGGGGTGGTAATAATATAACTGGGAAATGTTTTACCTTAAATGCATAGAATGCATTAAGGTAAAAAATGTCTTGCCTTTAGTACCATTTTAACTACTACATGCAACACTGTACACAAACAAAATTTATATAATTTTTTTCCCCATAAATATAACTCTCTTTTGGTGGCATTTAATTACCACTGCGTTTTTTATTTTTTGCGCTATATACAAAAAAGGCTGAAACTTTTAAAGAAAATTTTTTAAAGAAAAATACTAGTAATGGCAGCGATCAGCAACTTCTAGCAGGACTGTGATAGTAATGCAGGCATTCTGACACGGGTGATGGACACTTACTTTTTTTGTGTGCTAAAAATATGCACTGCCACTGAACGAATGACACTTGCTGGGAAGGGGTTAACATCTAGGGCAATCAAAGGGTTAAAGGCGTGCCTAACTGTGCTTGGTGTGTTTACTGTGAGGTACTTTTACTCAGGGATGTGCTAGTTATTATTCCCTGTATGTTTTACAAACACAGAGCTCTTTCCAGTCTTCCTCCTCGCATATCTGCGGGTGCCGGTGGTCATCCATTGCCTGACACCCACTGATCGGCTTGTGCTGTGTCCAATCACAGCTCAGCCGGTGCACGCGCCCCTACACGGAAGTACTGGATGGCGCACTAGGTACGTGATCCGGCACAGGAAAACCACTCTGCTACTGTACTCATATGTGAGGCGGTCGACAAGTGGTTAAAAGCACTTGCTCTTACTTACAATTACTGTTTTTCCACTTGTTGGTGGAATATGGCACTGGTGATTTAACCAGGCCTCACAGCTACATCCTGGGAAGTTCCTGTCACATGTTCCAGGTGGCAGACTAAGGGTTTCGGGAAGTAAAGGGAAATGAATTGATCTGCCTTTAGTGAAAATGGCAAATAATGCAAAGAATAAAAAGCATGCAAGTATCTGTGTGTAGATTGCCATTACAGTACTAAACATTTCTATGCCATTACAGTACTAAACATTTCTTAAGGGGCCTTTGTTGTAATTTATATGAGCTGCAGCTTCCAGTGTGATATCACCAAAAACCAATCATAATAAACAAGCTGCGCTAAGTGATGAAAAATTGATTAATCATATAAATGGCCAATCCTAAAATCGCAACTTATGTGATGCGGTAGAGTGTGATCAAAAATCAAATTAATATGTGATAGAAATGTGATCAAATCACAATAATCAAATATCGAAATACATGAATAAAATAACAAACATGCACTTAATAAATGAGTGCAAAAATAGAGTCTCTAATAAGAGTCCAAAGGCCCGTACAAGGGATGTGACACAAAGTGAAGGTTCAAATAAATTTGTGATCCACCACGAGTGCTCAATCCTTCACCAACATTAAAGATGCTTACCAGAAACTGGTAAAAATTGCGCCTGTAAATCTCGACAGGAGGCAATCAAATTCTCTCAAACGGATAAAGGGGATGGCCAGGATACCAGATGTGATCACCCAAAGACCAGCTCTGCTAACCCAGTCCACAATGATGCACCACCGTCATGCAGAGATATCTGCCCCCCACTCTCATGGACAGGGCTTGCTCGCTTATTACAATGACTCTTTATTCCGGGTCAGACAAATCCTCTGCATTCAAATTACATCTTTACCAACAGGATACATGTCCTCCTTATCCTCAGTACAACACCATTATCCTCATGGGCGTATGCAAATATAATATTAAATAGAATTCTACTTGCATATGCCCATGAGGATAACGGTGTGGTACTGAGGCACAGTTCCAGGCAGTTCCTTCAAGCACCAGATTGGGCCTGTTCACCTTTCAGGTGTTCCCATTCCCTTTCTTGTATTCTCCATAACAAAAAAATAAAAAATTCAACAGGAACAGTGCTGCAATGACGGTGGAAGAGCAACATGCCTGGAAATGCAAGCACAGACATCTCATCATTTGAGTCCTCTACAAATATAAGAAATATTGGGGTTGATTTACTAAAGGCAAATAGACTGTGCATTTTGCAAAGTGCAATGTAGTTGCTCCAGAGCTTAGTAAATGAGGTAAAGCTTCACTTTGTATAAAATACCCAATAACGTGCAAGGAATATAAAAAAACCTGCATTTTTTTTTTGCTTGCACATGATTGGATGTTGGGAGTCAGCAGAACTTTTGTTCATTTACTAAAACTGCACTTGCAGAGTGCAACTGCACTTTGCAAAGTGCACAGTCTATTTGTAATTCAACTGTCTATCAGTTTGGGTAGGATAGACTGAGTCTTTAATCATCCCTTTGGTTCACCATTCTAGAGTTCAGTGCTGTGAACAGTGAAATGGAGATGAGAAACATAACACCAGCCCAGTCCCTATAATCTTAGAGTACAGTTACCATCATTAATCTGATTAATTTCTAAAAAATTTTTTTAAAGAAACTAATTCTTGTTCAATTTATTTCAAATGAGATTTAAATTTTCGCAGCATAGGCATCATTTTTTTTATGTGTTGCAACATATTTCTGTTATAAGCATTTTGTATCAACATACAGAAAAATCAGATGGGATGGCATGGGGATTTTTCAAGGTGGGCAAAAGTAACAATCACCACAAGCCCCAAGAAGCTTTAAAATGTCAATATAACTTTAGTAAAATTACTGTATAATCAGCTAGTACAGTAAACATTTTAAAAAGCAAAAACACAGCGCAGGTAAATAGCTACAACTTTGGAAAAAAAAACAAAAAACATACATCTCTTGAGGCCGAATGCAAATCTTTGTTTTTTTCAGGTCCCAAAAGTTTTTTGATTCCATTGATGACTGTGTTCTTTCTTTTTTGTCGGTAAAGTTTTTCTTGATCACACAAAGCCATGCTGAATCGTAAATCTGTGGATGAGCTTGTGGGAAAAAATATATACAGTGTTGACATGAACAACCAATACCCATTAAACAATTTGCTGTTAGACCATCTTTATTGTTGCTATTACTACAGAGTTCTATGTTAGGCTAAAATCAGTAAGAACACAACATTATAAGAATTACAAACATTATCACAAAAAGAAAAAAGCATTTATTTGCTTAAATATACTCGTCTACAAACGACAATTTAGCACAATGTGAAAATATGGGTAATTTCTATAAAAAAAAGTGCCAAAAAGAAGGCACCACACGTTGCATCTTTAGCTGCCAAAAATTTGTAATATTTGCTGCTGGGATTTTTGCAACCCAGCCACAGTAGGCCAACTGAAGCAGGAACTTTGATCAGACTTCAAGTTAAGTTCCATGCTAAATGCTGTCCCAGTATTCAACAAATTGTCCTACTTGTCAACAAAAAATAATCCTAATGGAAAAAGGAATTTTGAGGAGGTATGCCAGAGCTCCAGTGTTACAGAGTAACTGTGCAAACTGAACCACCTTGAAGGTAGACACCATCACGCCCAGCACCCGCATGCAAGCCCGGAGGGATGACCATCAGCTGGACAACAGAAGCTGAATTGCCTCCTGCAATTTTTGGAGTTTCTCCAGAGGAAGCAACACTGGCTGAGGCCAAATCCACCCAGAGAGTCCCGTTTTGTGGACAGAACCTGAGCAGACTTCTGAAGGTTCTGAATCCAACTAAACTCCCTCAGAGATTGCAGAGCAATCTCCAAGGTGTCCATAAGAGCAGTCAGAAACTCTGCTCACAGAAGAAGATCATCCAGGTACCCCATCCGGGTACCCCAGTACCACGATCCCCCACTGACGAAAGAATGCTAGCACCGGGGCCAACCCTTGTGAAGGCCAGAGGAGCGAATGCAAGACCAAAGGTAAGCACCACAAACTGATAATGCTGGTGGAAGGAAGGTAACTGGCACATATTGGAATGTGAAGGTAGGCGTCCTTGATGCCGATAGAAACGAGAAAATCCCCCAGATGTTGGGACGCCACTACAGTCCGAATGGACTCGATTTCGAAACTTCTGTACCTGCACCAGCAGTTTAGCACCTTGAGGTCCAGCATTGGACATAACCTTGCCTTCCTTCCAGGAAACTGTAAACAGGTTTGAGTAAAACCCATGAAAAAATTCCGAAGCCAGAACCGGGACAATCTCCCCATGAAGTAACAAGTCTTGCACTGCCCCAAAGTGACTCTGTAAGCGATCTTGGGACAAGTGCAGGTTGGAAGGGAAGAACCTTTCCAGAGGAAAAGACTGAAACTCGATCTTGTAGCTGGACAGAATGACTTTGTGGACCCACTTAACCTGTACTAGAGAGGTCCACGGATCCTTAAATTACCAAAGACATCCCCCCCACTCCAGATACTCATTCTTTTGATTTACTTTCAATTTCTAAGGCCTACTTATGTCATGTTAACTTACTGTCTGCAAACAGATATGATGTGGTGTGTTTTCTGTACTTTGTCTGCTTCTGAAACTCCTCCTCTCATTCCCTCACTGTAGTTCAGAAGGTAGGCTCTGTGAAATGTGTGACACTGCAGTGCAAACTCACGGGGCATAGTGAATATGTGTCACAGAATTCAGGGAAGTAAATGTGTGTGTGTGTGTGTGTGGGGGGGGGGGGCTTAAAAAAATAAATAAATAAGTTATCAAACTTCAAATTTTGGAGTAATAGGAGTAGGTTAGAAACCATTTAAATTGCAATGTGGAAATAAATATATGATTTTAACTTTTGACCTTAGGTATACTTTACATTGGAAATAAACTAATTGACTTAACTGTTTCCTAATATACGTTGAAGGCATGCTGTGAATGATAACACAGTTGCTTGTTCTCTCAACCTAACTGTCAAGGCATCAAATGGATGGTGTCCTAACTGATCATATATGCAGCACCATGGCAACTGCAGATTAAACAGAGGGTAAGATGGTAGCTTTTTTGAATGTAAAGTATAGGAGAGTTTAATTCTGCTTTAGGCTGGGTTCATATATATACGAATTTGATGCGTTTTGAAGTGCATCTAATTCGTATGACATGTGAACTGGCAGCCTTCTCTTAAAAGCCAGTTCACATATCTGCGGGCCGGCCACGATGCATTTTTTAAAAGAGTCCTGTGTCTTTTTCAATCTTGTTCAGGTGCAATTTCAAGTAAAAATTTGCACCTGAATGGGTGAACAAAACAGCACAAGACTCCTTTTGAAAACCGTAGCTGGGCATTTTTGAACTAAGGCTTAGGGATTACTTCCTTTGCCTCAAAGAAGTATTGCAATCCTTTCACAATATATGCATAAAACAAGGAAGAGGGGAAAAATAATTTTTATACTATAGGAAATGAAAGTATGTGCCTGTGTTTGGCCAATCTACAGCACTACCTGAAGCTTAACATCAGAATCTAAAGTTTCCATGCATTGTAATGTAACACAAGTGCTCAAAAGTAGTAGGCAAAATATGTACATACCATTCCTGTAACGAGAATCCTAGAAAAACCTTTGTAACCTAATAAAAAGAGAAAAGACACTGTAGCGTTTTTATAATTCTTTTAACAGAAACAGAAAGGCCTCATGCACACTGGATAATTTTACAGCTGCTCCTAGGGGTGTTTGGTGTTTTTTTCCCCCTGCCTATAAACTCCCCTGCATGTTATCTTATGTGTCCATGCACACATAGGCTTTTAGCAGCATTTAGCGCAGGAGAGTTTAGAGGCAGGAAAAAACCCACTGCCATGCGTCCAGGAACAGCAGAGTTTGGGCATAAAAAACGCTTGAAGCTACTAAAAGCTGCTAAACGCGCCTAAACGTTAGGAGTGTTTAGGGCTTGAGAATTAAATTATTTCAATGGCCAGAACAAATCATTTAATCTGGCCAATGAACTGAACACCCAAGAGCTTGATGCCTGTAAAAACTTCTAAAACCTTGTAAAAGCTTTGGACACGTTTACAAGCATCAGACATTTTTCTGCAAAAACGCCGCTGGCTTGTAGAAGAATTAAAATAAAGTCCTGTGTACATGAGGCCTTACAATTACCGTTGCTGCATGTTCCTCTTTTTGCAATATAGGTACCTTACAGCAATGGAAAACAAAACAGATTTTTTTTTTGCACAGTTGCAAGTTGCCAAGAGCAGTCAATTTAGGTACAGAAGCTGTAATCCAGCAGATAAGGCAAAGACCTGTCATATCCTGTCATAAATGATAAGGCCACTGCATTTCTTCAGGAGTTATTACCTTTTAACACTTAAAAAGCCTGCACCCATTTCAAATACATAATTAAAATAGGTAAAACCACTGTATAAAAAATGTAGTCACACTGGCATCACTACAGTGCACTTGTAATGTCCACATAGGGGAGATGAAAGGGAGAAGCTGGTGTTGAGTACAAGCAGGCTTTGTGGTCAGCAGTGCTGCTGAACCGTGACAGAGAATCCTCTTTTCCCTGCAATGTGGAGCTGTCAAGCATTACAGGAATGATGGCACACACCTGCTCCTCCAGAGAGTTCCAGGCCAGAAAATGCTGAGTGCATAAGTTCTATAAGTAATAGGATCAACCTCATTTATTTAAATAAAGTTGTTTTTCTTAGTTTTATTTGGGTCATTTCACATGCGCGTTCCGCCCGGTGGACTACGCTTTGCTCAGCGGGGGGACTGATCTGTTCATCCATGCTGAGCAGGCGCATGAGAGGACAGTCTCCCCTCAATATGCAGAGATGGACCTGTCAGAGCCCCGCTTTCCTCTATGGGGAGATTGGATGAAAAACGGTTCACCTGTCTGTTTTCATCTGATCCGCCAGACGGATGGAAAATAGGGTTACCACCCATATAGATTTCACGGACAGGATCGGATAGTAGGGGGTGTCAGCTGACATGTCACCGCTAACATCTGCTGCCCCATAGAGATTAATAGAGCATCCAATCAGACGGTGGGCGGCGGCTTCAGCACTGGGAACATGTTACATGTTGTACCCTAAAATCGGGTGGTTCCCAAAGGTGAACTTATCCTTTAAAAGGTTTCAGGAGAGCACCTCAGGAGTCACAACCTAACTAATAGCGTAGAGCTGTTAGATGCAACTGTTTTTTCAACAAAGTAAATCTAATAGCTGAGGAGATAACCTGTACTTTTTACTACAAGCTACATCCTTTATTGTCTTGTAAAACCAACATTTTGTAGAGAAGTTTGTAGGAAAACTTTAAAAAATAAACATGCCATGTGCAATGCAGAATGATATATACTACTTTAACAAATAGGAACAGGGTTATGAAAAACCTCAGCTTCCACACCGCCCATACTTATGGACCAGAGCATTTTTTTCCATACAAGCTATTGTACTTTGATACAAAAGTAGTATAAAATAGTTGGCTGCCACAGCCTGTTTATTTTTGTGCCCCTGGTATGTTCCTCTGTATGTTCTTCCTTCTGCGTGATGGTAGTACAATTTTTAGCTGGACATTTCCTGCTTCACACTATTGTACAGTGAGCAACAATTTTATGGGAGTTTGGCATTTTGGTTTTCTGATTTTTGGATATTTTACCTATGTACCTGAATAATTACCAACAAATACTTCATTGTGGTTTTATTTATTTTGCTCATGTGGTGAGCCTTTTTTGATACAGCGCTGTGCTTCCCTACTGTTATCTGGAGGCTTAAAGAAGCGTTGTCTTTTGTTGAAATCGGTGATGTGAGAAGGAGCAAGAAGCCTGGCTTTATGATTTTAGTGGGCAGTGCTGTATTGCTTACAGCAGGGGTGTCCAAACTATGGCCCTCCAGCTGTTCAGAAACTACAATTCCCATCATGCCTAGTTATGGCTGTGAATGTCAGAGATTTACAATGCCTCATGGGAATTGTAGTTCCTGAACAGCTAGAGGGCCATAGTTTGGACACCCCTGGCTTACAGCATATATTGACTGAGTTTGCAATTCACTAGACAGTACAGTGTACACACATTAGAGGATTCAATTACTGATTGGACATGGTGATGGATACACATCTACTTTTTCCCTATGAACTCTTGTGGCACAATATAGTCAAGTAGACAAGTAGATAAGTTAGGTAGATATTTGATGAAAGGTTATTGTCTACCTTTTCAACTGTAACTTGATCATGACAACTTTTTTCACACGTTGGTTATATGATTATTTTTTTGTGGAGCTGCACATTTCCCTTTTTACATAGTTACATAGTTTGTGAGGTTGAAAAAAGACATCAGTCCATCCAGTTCAACCTATGATGTGCGTGTGTGTTTGCTGTTAACCGTACATTGTATACCCCTCTATGTTGTGGTCTTTAAGGTGCCCATCTAATAGTCTTTCGAAACTATCGACCCCCCCCCCCCCCCCGCTGACACCACTGCCTGTGTAAGAGAATTCCATATCCTTACTGCTCTGACAGTGAAGAACTTACGTAGTTTAAGGTTAAACCGTTTTTCCTCTAGTTTTAGTGAGTGACCACGTGTCTTATTGTATTCCCTTTCTCTGAAAAGTTTGTTCCTTATGCTAGGGTTGCCAGTACAGTATTTGTACATTGATATCATATCCCCCCTCAATCGTCTCTTCTCCAGAGAGAATAAGTTCAGTGCTTGTAGTCTTTCCTCATAGTCGATGCCCTCCATTCCCCTAATTATTTTTGTTGCCCTTCTCTGGACTTTCTCCAGTTCCAGCATATCCTTCCTGAGGACCGGTGCCCAGAACTGGACAGCATACTCCAGATGTGGCCGGACCAGAGTCTTGTAGAGTGGTTTTGCTATACAGTTAGTTTTACTTTCCACTACATAGACGAGGCTTATCTAAGTCCTTGTTGTCTTACACTTCAAAAAACTGGAAAACATCCCTTGCATTGAATTGTACTTATTTATTTCAAATTACGCTGGATTCAACTTGTTACTGAACAGTTAAGCTGCCCGTGAATTAATCAAAGTCAGCAAGTGGCCATACTGTCCTTACAGACTTGGTCTAGAAGTTATGTCATTCCATATATTGGCATTTGAATCAGAACACAAGACATTCCTCTGGTTAGATTGTCTTAAAAATTATTTTGTTTTGTATGCAATTTTAAGACAAACAAAATATGAGTAAAACATTTCATGTTTAATCAGTATTGATTTACAAGGATAAAAACACACTTCTGCAATTTGCCTTTTTACAATCACTCTAAAATTACATTTTGTCACAAATCATTGCAAAGTTATTTACAAAATGAATAAAACCTTTTTTGTAATTTTTATAAAAAAAAAAAAAAATACACATCAATGGAAACAAAAAAGCGGAAAGGAGAGGGAGAGGTACTTTAAATGGGGAAAATTAGGATTACCTAATGGTTAACAATTGTTACATAAACAAATGAAAAAAAAAAACATTTAACTTGTGTGGTTGCTTAGGCTGACATTGCCATGCTCAGTTTAAATTGTCCAGGTTTCTGACCTGATTTCTTTAAAGAGGTATGAAACCCAAAAGGAAAAATGGAATACATTTCAGTTTACCAATCTCCCCTGCATGTTAGCCTATTTATCCATGGACACAGACTCTTAGCAGCATTTTTAGAGGCAGGAATAAAACCCAGTGCCAGTGTGTCTAGGAGCTGCGGAGTTTTGGCAGGAAAAAATGCCTGAGGCTTGTTAACGCGCGTTAATGCATTTTGATGCTTGTTAACTCAAGGCGCGTTTAGCGCTTGAGCATTAAAGTGATAGTATTTTTTTTTTCCATTGAGTGCGGGTCACACTCTCCTGTCATGCGGATTGGATGCAGGGAAACCCACATCCAATTCGCATGTGTGTGAGCCCGACCTTAGTCAGCAGTATTGTCAATCTGGAGGGAGGGGAGTGTTAGGCTGGTCATACATTATACACATCTCTTGTACAATTTTCCTTTAGATTTACCAAAACCATATAAATGGGGTCAAATCTAAACACTTTCTATTTGTATGCAATTAGGTGAGTGCAAAGGAAATTGAATAGGAAAATTGTATATTGTTTAGCCAGCATTATATGTACTATCAGATTTAAAAAATACTCTAACACATCAAAGCCGAACTCCAGCTAACACAGCAAATAATTTTTTTCTTTTGGGATAAAGGTTTCATATAAATAAATAAAAGCTGATCATTGTAAGCACCCCTGTCACTGTTAAATGGCTTGTCTAATTCCTGTTACAGATACATCTGGAAGAGAGCTTGTGCTTTTGAAAAACAACAGACTTACTGACGGGATCATCTGATGAAAATAGAAGAAAGCCTAAAAAAAGAAAACTAATGAAGCCATCACATCTAAGTAGTAGCAAGCTGCAATATAGTAAATGTTTGCTTTTGGGTTTAACACTGCTTTAAAATAATAACATTCGTACTATTTTTCTACTTACTTTGTTAAATGTAAATGGAACCTCTTTTTGCTCTCCAGGCATTAGTGAAGAAATTTGAAATGTTGTTGTACCCAAAGTTTCGTCCATCACATAATTAGCATCCATTAGGGTTATCTACAAGACAAGGGGCACTTATTTATATATAAAAACAAACACACACATTACTGTAGTGTTACCCTTAGTAACCAATTCAACTTAAAAACTGAAATAAAAAAAAATAAAAAATGTGAAGCATCATGTCACCCGCTCCCTAGTTCCTGTACATTTACAGAAAGTCACATGCGATCTGAAGTGTTTGCGTATTACTATTCATTCATTTTACATAGTGATGTTCCTAGAGTCCAATAGTCTTTTTACAATAAAGACACTTAAGCCTCGTACACACGCAACGATTGTTGGCCGTGAATTTTCGGCCAACGTCCGATCGGCCGATTGTCGGCTTGTTAGTATGATGCTTCCGACAACAGACTGCGACTTTTCGGCCGAAAAAAATCTGGTGTGAATGCTATAAAATTTTTGTTGGCCGTCAACAGAACGGCCGATTGTTCGTCAGTCAGTACAGATTTCGGCAGACAAAAATCAGATGAGCAAGACTGGGCATGCTCAGAGAAGAAAAAACACACACACATGACAACACTTCTGAAGTTGGTTGTTGTTGGCCGAAAACATTTGTGTGCAGTCTAGAGCACATTTCAACCAACACAACAACACTGGACAAAAGACGGCCGATCGGTCGGTCAACAATCGTTGCGTGTGTACGAGGCTTTAATTTTGCTCTAGTTCACACAAGTGCGGCTTTGAAATTGCGCTACTTCAGCGTGATTTCAAAGCAGCTGATCAGTACAATTTCATGTGCCGCTTGCTGGCTTCAGTGTGACTTAATTTACACAGATGTCAATGCAAGTCGCACATAAAATTGCACAGAAATAGTGCAGGAACCTTTTTCAAACTTGCTGCAACATGAGCTGCAGTGATTTGAACGGTTCCATTGCTGGCAATGGGGGTGCAACTTGTCATGCTGTTTGAAACTGTCAAATTGCATGACAAATCTCACTGGTGAACCAGGGCTTAAGAACCATGTAAAGAAAAATGAAGTTCTGTAACACACAACAAACCAGACATTAACTCCAAACAATTTGTTGATAATAGTAAATAAAAGCTACCTGATGACATACTACCCAATCGTTACACAATATGAAATTGGTTAAAGTATGATCCAATCCCAGTGGACACCAGTTTTTGGGGAAACGTGGCACGCGTCGGGTGGAGGGCTGTACTGTCACGCTGCTCAGTCCACACTGCAGGCGGCCGAGCAATGAATACAATAATCTGTCTGTTTAGCAAAGTTTTCATCATCTAAATGTAAGTGCAACCGTTTAGGTTTTAAATAAATGTTTAAAAGGTAATGCACTATCGGCTGCTCGGTTTCCTATTTTCATTCCATCTGGATTTCCTGGTGTTATTGCGGAGAGTTTGTGGCTGATGCTGGAAGCTACTGGCAGATCCCGGTGTGGTGTAAGAGTGGCGTTTTTGTCCTGCAGTTCTGAGCGATACTTGCTGTATTGATGAACATCCCACAGCTTGGCTATCAAAGCTATGTTTCTATGAGCCCATTGATACTCTGTATCTGGTAAGCACCCACCTTATTGTGTGCACACAGGGGATCTGCATGCAGCACTCAAGGGGTTAAATAAGTGAACCACCTTTACCCTGATTGCAGTCTGAAATCTTATGGCCTTGCCAGAAGATTTCACATTCTAAAGCCTCGTACACACGCAACGAATTTCCGCCGACCGGTCGTCCATCTTTTGTCCAGAGCGGTGTCTGTTGGTTGGAATGTGCTCTAGGCTGCACACAAATTTTCCCGCACGACAGAATTCTACTTCAGAAGTGATGTCATGTGTTGGATTGCTTTCTTTGTGTTCTTTCATCTCTGAGCATGTCTAATCTTGCTCATAAGATTTTTCCCCATCGAAATCTGTACTAATGAGATGAAAATCGGACGTGTTTTGATCGGTCGACAAAAATTTTATAGCCTGCACACCAGGATTTTTTCGGCCGAAAAGTCGGAGTCGGTTGTCGGAAGCATCATACTAACAAGCCGAAAATCGGCAGATCAGTCGTCGGACGAAAATTCCGGCCGAATTTCCACTCATGTGTACGGGCCTTAAGGCCCCTTTCACACATGCTGTCCGTTTGTCTGTTTTTCATCCATCCGTTGACGGATGAAAAACAGACATCAATGCATCTCTATGTAAAAACGGATGACAATGGATGATCATCCATTAAAATCCGTTTTCATCCACTTCTGTCAATGTCCGTTTTTTGGAACGCATGAATGTCCTATTTTTCATCCATCAAAAAAACGGATTGGATGAAAAACGGATGTAAACGGACAAATGGTCTGTTTTTCATCTGTTTTTGCATTGGTAGTGGTTGTAAAAAAAAAACGGATGAAAAATGGATGAAAAATGGATGAAGAATGGATGAAGAATGGACGAAAAATGGATAAAAAACAGATGAAAAACTGATACATTTGGGCGTGACTGAACTGATGAACTGAACGAACCGTATGTGTGAAAGGGGCCTAAGGCTTCTTTCACATGGTCCGCCTCCATAGGCGGACACGTGCTGCTCAGCAGGGGATTGATACACAGATCCCCTGCTGAGCAGGCAGGTGACAGCTCCCTCTCTGCTCTGTGTGCGGAGAGGGAGGTGTCAGAGCCCCGCTGCTCTCTATGGGGAATCGGATGAGAACGGGCCGCCTGTCTGCTCTCATCTGATCCCATCCGATTCGATCCCCTGGACGGATGGAAAAACTGAATTTTTGTAAAATCTTACCGTAAAATTCCTTTCTCTGAGTCCTCCGACAGTCGCCGCCCCTTCATAATCTTCACCAATGGGTAATTGACCTTTGCTCCGCAGGAGTAGCTAGGCAACAAGATTTGTTAATATCAAAGCTTTTAGCATATCACACCCCTAGGGGGCGGTCCCCTCAGTCAATACCTCCCTGCTTCCAGCATTCTCAACTCAGTTTGGTAGCATAGCAGTAGAGTACATAAACAAACCCCAAAAGAGGGGCGGGGGTGGCCACTGTCGGAGGACTCAGAGAAAGGAATTTTACGGTAAGATTTTACAAAAATTCAGTTTTCTCTTACGTCCTCCGACAGTCGCCGCCCTTTCATAATCTTCACCAATGGGACATCCCAGAGCAGTGTAGACATGAGGGGTGGGAAAAAAAACGCAGAAGCGCATAAAGCAACGCAGTACCTACATCAGAGAAAGGAACCTTACCAAGGTAAGAGAACCAACCTGGCAACAGGAAAACGTGCTCAACAGGAGCAACAACCCAGGAAGAACAAGTAACCCAGGGGTAAAAACACCCCAACAGCCAAGGGCCCAAACAAGGGACCCTAAGGCACTGCCGCACTAAGAACTTTACGGCCAAAGGAAGCATCTGCCGATGCCTGAACATCCACTTTGTAAAATTTGGAGAAGGTGTGAACGGACGACCAAGTCGCCGCCTTACACACCTGGGCCACAGAAGCCTGATTACGAAAGGCCCAAGACGTACTCAGAGATCTGGTAGAGTGCGCCTTCACAGGGAAAGGAGGAACCTTCCCCTTCAAAGCATAGGCTTGCACAATCGTCTGATCCATTTGGCGATGGTAGCAGCCGACCCCGCCATGCCCTTCCGAGGTCCCTCTGGAAGAACGAATAGGGAATCCGACTTGCGAAAGGACTTAGTCGATGACAGGTAAACCCTGATCGCCCGAACAACATCCAAGGCATGCAAAGCCACCTCCTTCGGATGCATAGGCTTCGCGCAAAGCGAAGGCAAGACAATGTCCTCATTCAGGTGAAACTCCGAGATCCTTTTCGGAAGAAAAGATGGGTTAGGTCGCAAGACCACCTTATCCTTGTGAATCACCAGGTAGGGAGAGCTGCAGGACAAAGCCGCCAGCTCCGACACCCTGCGAGCCGAAGTGATCGCCACCAAAAAGGCAACCTTCTTGGACAACAGAGACAACGAGATCTCCCTGATCTTTTCAAAGGGAGCCTGTTGTAACACGGACAGAACCAAGTTCAAGTCCCATGGAGGCAAAGGTTCCCTCCTAGGAGGGGCCAAATGTCGCACCCCCTAAACAAAGGTGCTAACCAATGAATTAGACGCCACAGGGCGTTGAAAAAGAACGGCCAGCGCAGAAATCTGACCCTTAATTGTGGCCAGCGCCAAACGCTGGTCCACTCCAGTTTGGAGGAAAGCCAACACTCTCGACACCGAGTATGAGCGAGGGGAATACCCCCTGGACTCACACCAGGCAAAGTACGCTTTCCAAGTACGGTAGTAAATTTTTCCCGAAGAGGCTTTTCTAGCCTTGATCAAAGTGGGAATGACCTCAGAGGAGAGACCCCTATCCTTCAGGACCTGGCTTTCAACAGCCAGGCCGTTAAAGCCAGCGACTGTAAAACAGGATGGAATATCGGCCCTTGAGACAGAAGGTCTTCCCGAAGCGGCAGGCGCCACGGAGCGTCGACTGCCAGATTTACGAGGTCTGCGTACCAAGACCGGCGAGGCCAGTCCGGTGCCACCAGAATCACCGCGTGCGGTTCCGAGGCCAATCTGCGAAGCAGCCTGGACAGCAGCTGAATCGGTGGAAAGGCATACATCAGAGGATACTGATGCCAGGGCGCCACTAACGCGTCTGAGGCGTCTGCCTGAGGATCGCGAGTTCTTGCCACGAACCTTTCCACCTTGTTGTTCAGACAAGACGCGAACAGGTCCACATCCAGAAGACCCCACTTCGCGCACAACTTCTGGAAGACATCCGGGTGAAGGGACCACTCCCCCTGGTCCAGGGTCTGGCGACTCAGATAGTTCGCCTGCCAGTTCTCCACCCCCGGAATGTGCACAGCCGTTATCGCTGGGACGTGCGTCTCAGCCCACGACAGAATGCCGTTTACTTCCCGAGCAGCACGGCCACTCCTGGTGCCCCCGGTCGATGTAGGCCACCGCTGTGGCATTGTCCGTCTGAACCCGAACCGGACGGCCCTGAAGCCGTTCCGACCAATGTAGAAGGCAAAGTTTTATCGCTCGCAATTCCAGAATGTTGATCGGAAGGGAGGATTCCTCCTCCGACCAAGTTCCCTGGGCGGACAGAACGCCCAGAACACCACCCCAGCCTGACAGGCTGGCATCCGTGGTGATCACCGTCCATGACAAAGGACGAAAGGACTTGCCCCCCGACACCACCGGGGACTGGAGCCACCACAAAAGGCCCCTTCGGGTGTGGCGGCTCAACGAAAGCTGCCGATCCAGAGATTGCGGACGCCCGTCCCACTTGGCCAGGATCTCCGCCTGAAGACCCCGCGTGTGAAACTGGGCGAAGGGAATCGCCTCGAAAGCCGAGACCATTAGACCTAGACATCCCATACATGTCCGGAGGGACGAGCACTGAGTGTCCCTGAGGGACCTGACCTCGTCCTGAAGTGTCCGGAGCTTGTCTTCCGGCAGGAAGACCTTCGCTTGAGCAGAGTCCAGGATCATCCCCAGGTAGGGAAGACGAACCGACGGACACAACGTTGATTTTGGAAAATTTATCGTCCAACCAAACTCCTGCAGAGTCTGCATCGTGGTGGACAGGTCGTTCACCAGGTCCCGACTGGTCGCAGACCGAAGCAAGATATCGTCCAGATATCCCAAGACAGAGACGCCCTGGGCTCTCAATAAAGCCAGGACCGGCGCAAGCACCTTGGTGAAAACCCACGGAGCCGAAGCGAGACCGAAGGGTAACGCCACGAATTGGTAATGATCCTCCGCATCGAAGGTACCTCTGGTGACCCTCGAAAATGGGGATGTGAAGGTATGCATCCTTCAGATCGATGGAAGCCATGAATTCCCCCTGACTCAGGGCAGCCACCACTGAGCGCAGGGATTCCATGCGGAACTTGCGAACCCGCACAAAGCGGTTCAGAGCTTTCAAGTCCAGAATCGGACATACCTTGCCCTCCTTTCTGGGCACAGTGAACAGATTGGAGTAGAACCCCCGAAATCTGTCCCCATGAGGCACCGGAACCACCACTCCCTGGACCCACAGGTCCCGCACCGCCAGGTGCAGATCCTGAAAACGCTCCGGAGACAGCTGAAGATTTGAGGGAAAAAATCTGCTCGCCGGCCGAGAGAGAAACTCGATCTTGTAACCAGATCGAACGATTTCCTGAACCCACCTGTCCCGAATGCGGGCCAGCCAGGGTTGAAGAAAACCGAGCAAACGTCCCCCCACCCCAGAACCGGGTGGGGGCGCCCCTTCAGGCCGAATTGGTATGGGCAGCGGACCCGGACTGGCCGGACTTCTGCTTACCTGCCCACGGCTTCTTCTGGGATCCTTGGCCCTTGAAGGGCTTGCCCTTGTATTGCGACCGAAAGGCACGAAAGGACCCCTGAGAGGGCCTAAACGAGGTATTCTTCTTACCGCGAACAAACTTATTCTTGTGAGTGTGGGGTAAGAGAGTGCTCTTACCCCCGGAAATTCCCTTTATCAGAGTATCCAAAGACTCGCCAAAAAGGCGAGATCCCGCGTAGGGAAGATTAGCTAGAGTCATGCGAGAGGATTGGTCAACCGACCAACATTTCAGCCATATCAGGCGACGGTTCAACACCGCTACACTGGAGAGGCGTGCAGCCAAAGGGACTAAATCCAAGTCCGCATCGCACAAATACATGACACCCTGATGAATTTGATCTACCATAGCCAACGTTGTCGGCGGAGCAGAGTCAGCCACCAGGGTGCGCCTGAGCACCTGCGTCCAATCCGCAATAGCTTGGGCTGCCATAATGGAAGCAAAAATAGGCTTCAGCATAGAACCAGCAAGCGTATAAGCATGATGGGCCAGAGACTCCAATCTCCTGTCCGTAGGGTCCCGGAACACCGGGGTATCCTCAGCAGGAATCGCAGTAGATTTATTCAAAACCGCCACCGCGTGATCCACCTGAGGCGGCACACACCAACGCTCATCAGTGGTGGGTGTAAATGGATAACGCAGCTTGAACTTACTTGGCACAGTAAAGGGCTTCTTCAAATTGCGCCATTGCTCATCAACAGCGCGCTGAAATACCGCAGGGCAGGGAAAAACCAGCGCTGATTTGCGTTTCCTTTTCGTCCCATAAGAGGACATCAAAGCAGGAGGACACGGTTCATCCTGCAGATGCAGTGTTTCCTTGATAGAAGTAATCAACTCATCCATGAGTACAAGCTCTTCAGGCGAGCCAGGGGGAGAAGTATCAATTCCTTCTACCTCAGCCTCCCCCTCAGACCCCACAAGGTCCAGAGATGAACGAGACCCTGAGAAGGGCACTCCAGCCATAGCAGCCCCATCGCCCTCTGAATCAGAGGAAATAGATAACCTGGGCCGTTTTGCGGATCGATCAGCCATTAGCATCTGCACCTGGGAAGCCAAGTTCGCTACAACAGCAGCCAGATCAGCCCCCTCGGGGGATGCAGCAGCCCCTTGGCCCCCCACCAGGGTGGGAGGAAACTTGCAATCCTGAGAATCCATGCCCCAGTATCAACTGAAATAAAGGACTGCCCCTTTAAGACCGCGGCGAGCGCAGCCCACCGCACACTACTGTATGTACCGACCCCCGCAGGGATAAGGAGCACTGAGCAAGGAAATACAGGATAAGGAAGGTAAAAACCTGGAGAGAGCACACAGCTGCTGCCACCGATCGCTGTTCCAGTGAAAAAGGAAGTGATGCAATGACTGACCGCCCTATATAGCCTATGAAGGCTTCACAAACATGGCCGCTCGGCTGAGGGAATCTAGGCAATAAGAAAATGGCGCCGACATGTGCTTGCAGGAGCGATCGCCGCCAAAATGGCGGCGTTTGGCGCCAAAACACCGCGCTGTACCACACAGGGCCCGTCACCACAGTTTGTCGAAAAAAATGGCGGGCCGCATAAGCGGTCGCCGCACAGCATGTCTGAGCCCAGTCTGCCCCATACATCTCACACAGCAGAGCGGGAGAGCCCCCCCCCCCCCCCGCAGCCCACAGAAAGGCAGCTATCACAGGAATCTGACAGGGAGCTCAGCACTTACACAGACATGCGGGTCACACAGTCACAGACTGACACCCAAACAGACAGGTCCCCACATAGAAATTTACTTACCATTCCGGATGGTGTGGGGAGCCTTCTCTACCACTGTACTGGGGACAGGGAGTGTCGCAGCCAGGACGCAGTGGACTGCGGTGCTAAAACCGCAAATGGCGTCCGGTGAGGTAGCCACCTCACAGGCAGCATCCCTGCAGCGAACAGGGATGGGTCGTTCAATATGCCAGGGAAACCTGAGCTGACCGCTCGATAGCAGGCTGGGGAAACCCCTGGCTCTCAGCCCTGGATCCAGGGTGGCCAGTCCGAGACCCAGCTCCGCATGATCATCTTCATCCGAAGAAAACTAAACTAATGCTGAGAAAAAAACAGCTAAGTAAAGGAAAGAGAAAAATACTTGAAATAAACTCAAAAAGAGGATAGAAGGCTGAGACTGAAAGCCCCAGCACAGGAACAGCCAGCTACTCCTAAGCTAGGCAATTGAAAACTGAGTTGAGAATGCTGGAAGCAGGGAGGTATTGACTGAGGGGACCACCCCCTAGGGGTGTGATATGCTTAAAGCTTTGATATTAACAAATCTTGTTGCCTAGCTACTCATGCGGAGCAAAGGTCAATTACCCATTGGTGAAGATTATGAAGGGGCGGCGACTGTCGGAGGACGTAAGAGAAATAGGGTTTCCATCCGTCCGGATTTCACGGACAGGATCCGATGCGGATGGCAGCGGACATGTCGCCGCTGACATCCGCTGCCCCATATGGATGCATGGAGGATCCGATCAGATCCGCCTAAAAAACTGACAGGCGGATCTTATCGGATCGTCAGTGTGAAAGGACCCTAATGGGCCATACACACTATAAGATTTTCTGAAGACTTTTTCCTTTAGACTTACCAAAACCATATAATATGAGGTCAACCCTAAACACTTTCAATTTGTATGCAATCTGGCAGGCCCTTGCACTACATAGAAAAGGTAAATCTGAAGGAAATCTAACCACAAAAGTTGGATAGTGTGTATCCAGCTTAAGAGGCTTCTTACTTTGGACTTTTTTCACCTGACTCAGCACTTCATTCCTTTACTATTTTTTAGTTTAATTGAAAATATGTTGTTTTTGCAACACTTTTCTCTTATTTGTATTTTGCTTTGTAGCAATTTATGACAAATTTTTGTGTCACTATATAGTCTATGTATTTAATCACCTTTTTTATTAGCGCACCTTCTTATATCATTTAATTGGATAGCAAAAACTCTAAACCGAGACTCTCTAGAAATAAATCTATATATATTAATCATATTGATTGAGCATCACCCAGAAGGTGGGAGTCTATGGTATGGAAGTAATTAACCACTTGCCGACCGCCCGCCGCAGTTTTACTGCAGCAGGCTGGCTCGGCTGCGCAAACTACTGTAGTACTATGTTGGTCACGCGTGTGGTACTGGGCGGCGAGCACGTGCCGCCGACTGCGTGCTCCCACCCCCACTAGGCAACGGCGATGCCAATGCACAGAGCTGGTGGCACCGATTGCCACCGGCCACCCGCCGCTGAGAGAGAAGAACGGTTAGCTGTTGTAAACCCAGCTGACCGTTCTTCTCTCTGAAATGATCACAGAGCTCCTGTGATCCTTCTATATTGGATCACAGGTCTCTATGGTCATTTCATACGCCCCTCCCCCACAGTTCGGAAACACTCCCTTAGGCCTACATTTAACCCTTTGCTCACCCACTAGGTTAACCCCTTCCCTGCCACTGTCATTATTACAGTAACAGTGCATAATGTATTCTTAGCACTGATTACAGTAGTAATGTCACTGGTCCCCCCAAAAGTGTCAAAAAGGTCAGTTAGGGGTCCGGTCTGTCTGCAGCAATGTCGCAGTCCCACTAAAAATCGCAGATCTCCCCCATTACTAGTAAAAAAATAAAACAAATAAAAATGACAAATCTTTCCCGTAGTTTGTAGACGCAATAACTTTTGTGCAAACCAATCAAAATACGCTTATTGCGATTTTTTTACCAAAAATATGTAGCAGAATACAAATTGACCTTTTTTGGGGGGGAATGTTATATAGTAGAATGTGAAAAATATTGTTTTTTTTTTTTAGAATTGTCGCTCTTTTTGTTTATAGCGCAAAAAATATAAATAGCACAGGTGATCAAATACCACCAAAAGAAAGCTCTATTTGTGGGAAAAAAAGGAAATCAACTTCATTTCGGTACAGCATTGCATGACCGCACAATTTTACGTTAAAGTAATGCAGTGCTGAATCGCAAAAAATGGCCTGGTTATTAAGGGGGCAAATCCTTCTGGTTAAACAAAACTGAGAATAAAAACTAATTTGTTAACTGAATACCTCCTCCCTATTGCATTTCTCTACATTTGGAACTTTCCCAAGGATTTCCATGCTTCCGCCATAGATATTTAACGCAAGGACATTTATTTATTTATTTTTATTTTTGCAGTTTTTTCGCTCTACGATAAAGTATTTAGGAGTCTGGAGGTCAGTCAACTTGATAAGGTGTCCCAAGGTCCATTCATGTGTATTGAGCATATCGTGCCGGGCTGCCATTTGGGGGACTTCCATTATTTTATGTATTCTTGGCCATCATCTACAGTACATTCCGTTGAAATCTGCTGACCGCAAGTTGTGCCATATAGGCCTTATACTCACTACCATTTGGTAAGCAGCTTTATTGTTGGTGGTGGATCACTGCACTTGTGGTGGACTGCACACCATTTGTTTACTACACCAGTCACCTATTTGATATAAGGATACTTTATAGAATTATTGTGTGCACTATTCCTTTATGGACATATTTTATATTTACTCATCAATTTATGTTATTTGATTATTCACTTTCAATATTTTTATTGTTTATATGGTCACATTTTCACAATTAGTGCAGCTTGTTGTTTAATAAATTCAATGAGAAGAGCTAAAAGCAAAGGGGAGAGTGAGCAAGCTTGCCTAGTACTGCGCTAAATCATGTAGGTAGTGGAATTAAAACCTGAATGTTTGATGCATACCTGTGGAGAGTTGTATAAGGAAGAGATGATCTTTTCCTACCCAGAAGCCAATAACAGAATTAGGTTACAATGCCAGAATTTTGGCTAACTATTAGACATTCAAATTGAGGAGGTACCAGTTTGAGGTTTAGGAATCATAGAAATAGAGGCCAAAAATGTGTCTGCTCTGAACCTCTCACCTTTGAGGATCCTGCCAGTAACACATTTTCTGTCCTGGAGTGACAACGTTCACTCAATATACTGTATATAAGTGTGTTAGGATTACATCACACCTCTCCTCCTTATCTTCATAACATAGGGGAGGTTGGACTTCTGCAGATTTCAGGGCAGCATATGCAGCTGACTATTGGGAATTTGGAGCTTATTGTATTTCTTGCAGGATTAACATTTTTTTTTTTATACTTTGAAGACAAACATGGGGAAATGTGCAAGTGTTGGATAGATGTATTGAATTGGTTCATTGTTTTGCCTATACATACACTTTTATTATTTTGCTCAAAATATATAAATGCAATAAAAATGTAATCTCTAGGTTTAAAGTTTTGTTCACACAATAAGCAGTGAACAAAAAATAGTGTTCATGTATACACATTTATTTATAACTGATAAGTGCCATTATCAGATCAGTGTTTGTGCCTGTGTTAATGCTGCTACAGATATCTTTATCTTTAAAATACTTCACAAATATAGCAAGTTTTTAACTACTAATGTACCTCCAATATATTATCCTGGTTTGGATCCAAAACAAATTCAAATGATTCATTCCAAACTGGATTAATATCATTGTTGAAATGCTTTGTTCTTTTTCTGCCGTCCGGTACTGATGAAATGAATAATTCCACATAAGGGTCAGGAGTATCGACTATAAAATAATAAAAGAAAAAATCTTGTGATTATGGGTGAAGTAAATCAGTGACAACTCACAACAATAGAGAGATAGGTTTTTTTTTTGTTTTTTTTACAGGTACTGGAGAGTTCAGTAGAATTAGTTGTTGTTAATACTAAGTTGTCTCACAATATGTTCTGCCTGCCTTTGTTAGGCAGTTGTAGCATAAGAGCAGAGCAGAAATATAACAAGTTATATTTAATATCTTAATACAAGTTAAAAATAAACATGACCAATTCATCTTTTTTGGAAAGATCAGAGCCCGTATACAGCTATTATATGGTATCAAAACAATTTATAATGCAGATCAAAGACAATTTAATACAAGGAACATACCAAAGAATTATAACACATATACAGTGCATCTGGAAAGTATTCATAGTGCTTCACTTTTTCCACATTTTGTTATGTTACAGCCTTATTCCAAAATATATTAAATCCATTATATTCCTTAACCACTTCAATACAGGGCACTTTCACCCCCTTCCTGCCCAGGCCAATTTTCCCCTTTTAGCGCTGTTGCATTTTGAATGACAATTGCGCGGTCAGGCAACACTGTACCACCAAATTTATGTAATTTCCCCCCCACAAATAGAGCTTTCTTTTGGTGGTATTTGATCACCTCTGGGTTTTTTCCTTTTTGCTAAACAAATAAAAAAAAGTTTGAAAAAAAAAAAAAAGTTTTTTTGTTTATGTTATACAATTTTGTAAATAAATAAGTTTTTTCCTGCACTGATGAGCACTGATGAGACTGCACTGACAGGCACTGATGAGGAGGCACTGATCTGATGGAGTGGCACTGATAGGGTGGCACTGATAGGCACTGATATGTGGCACTGATAGGTAGCACAGATATGCAGCATTGGTGGGCACTGATAGGCGGCACTGCTGGGCACTGATAGGCAGCATTGATGGGCACTGATAGGTGGCACTGATAGGTGGCACTGATGGGCACTGATAGGCGGCACTGGTGGGCACTGATGGCGGCACTGATGGGCACTAATGGGCACTGGTGGGCGACACTGAAAGATGGCACTGGTGGGCAGCACTGATAGGGAGGGCACTGGTGGGCAGCACTGATAGGGAGGGCAATGGGGGGCTCCCTGAGCCCTGATTGCCATCCCTGGTGGCCATAGTTGGCATCCCTGGGGTCATAGGTGGGCATCCCTGGGGTCATGGGTGGGCATCCCTGGTGGTTCTAGTGGCACCCCCCCGAGGGTCTGCACTGGTAATCAATGATCTGATTACCAGTGCCAACCCCCCCCCCGTCAGGGGAGCCGCCGATCGGTGCTCCTTTACTCGTGCCTGTCAGGCACGAACTAAGGAAAGCCGATCAACGGCTGTTCCTGTTTACTATGTGACCAGCCGTGATTGGACACGGCTGGTCACATGGTAAAGAGCCTACGTCAGAGGCTCTTTACCGAGATCGGAGATGCAGGGTGTCAGGCCGACACCTCGCATCACCGATCGCCGCTCTGCGCGCCCCCTGTGAGGGGGGTGGGGTGCTCAACCTCAGAAGTCTGGACAGACCGAATACATAATAAACAAGAAAAAAATTGGGGGAGCAAACCCTGAACATGTATATCTAAAGCCGGTGCAGCTATGAACCAAGCGACATGTATATTAAAAAAGAATAGCGCACACATGCAAAAGAAATGACTATCAAATATGGAGACAATCCATAAATAAAAATGGGGATTTAGTCCCACCATATGGCCATATCGTGCTCAAGCCCACCACTACGTCAAAGTACCCCATTATCAGTGGGTCCTACACTATCCATAAAAAAAAGGGGTGAATCCAGCCTCTCTTACCCTTGGAGATAACACTCCTTGCTGGGAGAGATGTTCTAATGCACTACAAGCGACAAGCAAACCCTGAACATGTATATCTAAAGCCAGTGCAGCTATGAACCAAGCGACATGTATATTAAAATTGCTTGTTTATTATGTATTCGGTCTGACCAGACTTCTGCGGTTGAGCACCCCACCCCACACACACCTGTACTCTATCAGTGTCCACTATCAAGTAGATATAGGAGGAGTCGCTTGTAGTGCATTAGCACATCTCTCCCAGCAAGGAGTGTTGTCTCCAAGGGTTAGGCTGGATTCACCCCTTTTTTATGGATAGTGTAGGACCCACTGATAATGGGGTACTTTGACGTAGTGGTGGGCTTGAGCACGATATGGCCATATGGTGGGACTAAATCCCCATTTTTATTTATGGATTGTCTCCATATTTGATAGTCATTTCTTTTGCATGTGTGCGCTATTCTTTTTTAATATACATGTCGCTTGGTTCATATCTTCATTTGACAGATGGGTTATGCTGCTTTTCCTAGGAGTAGGACACTAGGCGGAAAAGGGTTAACAAAGCTTAATTACGCCTATAGGGCAGTCCCAGGTGGTATACTCCCACTTCCTGCTCTAGGATCTCAGTTTGTAACAAGCAGTGTCAGAAGAATACATAGCCCAACTCCACAGAGGGGTGAGTGCTGTGTGTCAATGAACATCAGAGAAAAAGTATTTTACGGTAAGACAAAAATCCAGTTTTCTCTTTCATTCATTGACGGACACAGCTTCCTATCTTCATTTGACAGATGGGAGGTCCCAAAGCAGTATCAGAATGAGGGGTGGGAAAAAACACAACAATAAACAAAATTCCCAAACAAAGGGCTTAAACTTAGCCAACTTGGTAAACCAGGAGCTCACCTACCAGAAAGAAACACCCTCAAGAAGCAGAAATCTCTGCCACAGCAGCCTGGAAAACTTTGCGGCCAAAGGCAGCATCTGCAGATGCAAAAATATCCACCTTGTAGAACTTGGTGAATGTGTGTACAGACGCCCAAGTGGCCGCTTTGCAAAACTGAACCACTGACGCCTGATGACAGAAGGCCCAGGAGGCACTAAGCGCCCTCGTGGAATGCACCTCAACAGGGAAAGGAGGAACCTGACACTTAACTGAATAGGCCTGCACCACCGTTTGCCTGATCCATCTGGAAATGGTTTCAGCAGATGCAGCCTCCCCCTTATGAGGGCCACCTGTAAGAATAAACAAGGAATCTGATTTCCGAATAGGCTCAGTCACCATCAAGTACACCCTGATGCCCCGGAACAAATCCAAAGAATGCAAAACAACCTCTTTTGGGTGCTTTGGCTTATATATATAGAGGCAACACAATGTCCTCAACCAAGGAATTAGTTGCCAACAGTCTTTGGAAGAAAATTGCCAAAGCTGAAATCTGGCCCTTAATGGTGCCCAGGGCCAAACGCTGATCTACACCTCTTTGTAGAAACTCCAGCAGATGTGACACCGAAAAGGAACGGGGGGGGGGGAACCTCCCTAGACTCACTAAGTAATATACTGTACGATTTCCAAACTCAATGGTAAATCTTCTAAAACTTCCCAGAGTAGGGTTCACTGATTCCGACAACCCCCTATCCTTCAATACCTGGCTTTCAATAGCCGGGCCGTTAAAGCCAGTGACTGTAAAGCAGGATGGAAGATCGGTCGTTGAGACAGAAGATCTTCTCTGAGAGGAAGCAGCCAAGGGGCATCGGCTACCAGTCTTAGCAGGCCCACATATAGGACCAACAAGACCAGTCTGGGGCCACCAGAATCATTGGAATCCCTTCTGCCTTGATTCTGCGCAGAAGTCTCAGCAGAAGTTGTAGTGGAGGAAAGGCATAAATAGATGATACTGGCCCCAAGGGACCACCAGCATCTGCGGCGTCAGCCAGAGGATCCTGAGACCTTGCAACAAATCTCGGAACCTTCTGGTTGAAACGGAGGCACAGTTGTTGAAATACTTATGGATGAAGAGACCATTCGCCCGGACACATTGCCTGACAACTGAGGTAGTCCTCCTGCCAATTTTCCACCCCTGGAATATGCACAGCAGAGAGCTTTGGAACAAGGTGTTCTGCCCACCTTAGAATACTGGTCACTTCTTTGGCCACTAGGGCACTTTTTGTGCTCTCTTGGTGATTGATATATGCCACGGCCGTGGCGTTGTCTGATTGAATCCTTACCGGACACCCCTGCAGACGATCTGTCCACTGGGACAGACAAAGCCTGATCGCTTGTGTTCCTCCCAGAACCAGAACCCTTGGGTTGATTCCTTGCCCAGGACACCTCCCCACCCGGACAGGCTGGCGTCCATGGTAACCACTGTCCAGAACAGAGGGAGAAAAGACTTCCCTTGTTGAAGAGCCGGGGAGCGATGCCGCCAAAGGAGAGATGCTCTCGCACCCCGACTCAACAGGATCTGATTGTCCAGGGACTGTGGATTCTTGTCCCGTTTGGATAGAATCTCTCTTTGCAGAAGTCTGGCATGGAACTGAGCGAATAGAACAGCCTTGAAGGTGGAAACCATCAAGCCCAGTACCTGCATGCAAGTTCTGAGAGACGACCAGTGATTGAATCACAGAAGTCGAATCGCATGCTGCATCAAGAGTTTGTTTCTGTGAGAAACACCCGGGCTGAGGCTGAATCCAGAGTCAGTCCCAGGAAGTCCAATTTGTTTGACGGGGTCAAAGCTGACTTTTGAAAATTCAGAGTCCAGCCGAACTCCTGCAGAGTTCGCACCGTAATGTCCAGACCCTTCTTCAGGACCAACGACGATTCCGCCCTCAGAAGAAGATTGTCCAGGTACCCCAGTACCGAAATCCCCCGCTGTCCGAGTAAGGCGAAAACCGGGGCTAACACTTTTTAAAACACCGAGGAGCGGAGGCGATACCAAAGGGTAATGCCACAAATTGATAATGCTCCTCGCCCATGGCAAACCGAAGAAAGCGCTGATGCCTGATGTACATATGAATATGAAGGTAAGCGTCCTTGATATCGATTGGAGGCCAGAAAGTCTCCTTGATGAAGGGAAGCCACAACTGGGCGAATGGATTCCATTCTGAATTTCTGAACCCGCACAAAGTTGTTCAGGGCCTTGAGATACAGGATTGGGCGAACCTTCCCCTCCTTCCTGGGGACCGTGAAGAGGTTTGAATAAACCCCTGAAAACATTCCAACTCTGGAACTGGTACTACGCAGATCGGAAGGGCAGATTCTGGCCGAAGCAAGGATCGAAACTCTACTACCCTTTTGTCTTGGATGAACGAGGTCCATGGGTCTGGCAATGAAGACGTCCCCCCACCCCTAGTAAGGATGAGGGCATCCCTTCAGGGGGAGGAGGGCTTATATGCGAGACCAGAGGAGCCCGTCTTGGACTTGCCACCCCATGGTCTCTTGGAACCCCCTTTGAAGGGACGTGAGGATTTAGAACTCTGGTCCTGTGACCCTGCGGGAAAAAAGGGTCGCTTGTGAGCTGAAAAGAAAGGGCCACGTTTATGGCGAGGCTCTCTGTTTTTAGTAGCCTGCCGAAGCAGGGTGCTCTTGCCCCCCGTGAGAGCCTTTGATTTCTTCCATTGAGGCTCTGAGCAAGCAGTCCCCCACAAAGGGGAGATCCATCAGCACCTTTTTGGAGGCCTGGTCCATAGACCGACATTTCAACCAGATCATGCGGCACAAGGTCACCGCCGTTGCCGATGCCCTGCAGGCTAACAGGGCAGCATCCAGAGAGGCATCACAAATATACTGCAACCCCTGTATTAACTGGTCCATCAGCTCCGCCATTTCAAGAGGAACCTGACCCTCTTTCAAATCCTAGCGCAAAAGCTTCGCCCACTCCGTCGAGGTCTGGGAGACCAAGGTTTTGGCAAACGCTGGCCTCAGGATTGAGCATGCCACGGTAAAAAGATGGCAGACCAAGGATTCAGCCATCCTATCTGCAGGCTCCTTACTCCACTGGTAATAACGTGACTTTATTTAGCTTAGAAACCTGAGAATCCACCACTGGTGGCACCGTCAATTCTTTAGGAGGGACTCCTCAAAAGGATACCTCCTGGCGAAACGCTTAGGTATTCCAGCCATGCATTTCGGGGACCCCCACTGGCTAGTGACAATCTCGTCGAAATAGGCAGGAAACAGGAACACCTTTACCACTCTGGATGGCTTGCGGGTGCCAAATTGCACCAGTACAGCCGACGCAGCGTCCGCTGCGTCCACTGCGTCCTCCATTGTTAAAGTTTCCCGCACTGATACAATCAGTGCCTCTGCAAGGGCTTTTCTTGCGCAGAAGTGGTGGAAGAGGAATCATCCTCACTATCAGAGCACTCGAGGTACATAGATGCAGACCCCGTGGGGTGACTCGCGTACGCGGCGGCCAAATCAGCCTCAGAATCTGAGGAGGTAGAGGAGGCAGGTGAAGGTGGGAGGGGGGCACTTTTAACCAGGTCTCTTTTGCAAGACCATGCCCACTTTAGATAACAGAGACTTCAGGACTGCCGTTGTGGCCGTCATAGAGTGGGACCCAGAGGATCGCCCCCCCCCCCCTTCTGAGAGTGAGTCAGTTGGTGAGACATGTTCTACAGGCTCCATGGCACCCTGGGGCCACAGTAAGAAAAAACAGTGTAAATTTTCAATAAACTGAAAAAAAAAAAACCACCGCTGATTCCTGTGGTACCATAGGTCCCAGAATACTGCAATAGAGGAGCAGGCAGACAATACCACCCCAGGACTCACCACCAATGCATCTCAGCAAGGAGCAGGGAGAGAGGGGAAAAAGCGCTAACAGCCTGCAGCACGCGGATCCGAGAGGAAGAGAAAACAGCTGTTCTGACACTAGAGGCGCCTGCCGAGTGCCTCTTCATGCGGCTACAAGAAAACAGTCCTATGGGAATTACGAAAACATGGCCACATTTACCTATGGGAACCACGAAAGCATGGCCGCCGATCTCCGGGAAAATGGACGCCGAGCCGCAACACATGCAGCTAGAAGAAAATGGCGGCGCCACAAAATGTGCGTGCGAATCCCGGGACGGCGCCCCTGATGTATGTACATGGCCGATAGGGACCCCCCTCAGGACTCAGCACCATAAGCAGCTATCAGTGTGATCCCACCCCCCTTTCATTTACATCTCACCTCACCTAATTAAAGAGGAAGTAAACCCTCCTCTGCAAGTTGTACCTATAGGTAAGCCTATGATAAGGCTTACCTATAGGTACTGTAAATATCTCCTAAACATTTACCGTTTAGGAGATATTAACCTTACATGCAGCCAGTGACATCACTGGCGCATGCGCTCTGAAGGAACGGCCGCTGGTGCCATTCCTTCAGAGACCCGTGCCGTGATCGTCGGCTCCCGCGCACGTGCGCGGGAGTGACGTCACTGTTGCTCCGGCCAATCAGATGGTCAATCAAATAAATACAAATTTGGGTTTACAACCTCCGGGCAGGTCACCTCCCCATCTCGCAACAGGGGGTACTGCAAGCCAGAGGAATGCTGCGACCTGGCCGCAGGGGTCTGTGATGTGAAGAGAAACACTGTAGGACAGATTTAAAGTGGGAATTGTGATGAAAAGGGTGACTGTAGAACACCACACTGATATAAAAGGAGGGGAGTGTGCTGTAAAGGGGGTTGTGGTGTAAAGGGGTCTGAGCAACTGACTCGTGAATATCCCCCCCCCCCTGGAAAAATTGCCTGCCACTAAACTCCCTGGCACCAAAACGTTTGGGGACAGCTGCTGTAAGGCACAGTATAGTAATGGAGTTATTTAAAAAAAAATGGTATATAAATAAAGAAATCGTAATGGAATCTAAAAAAACCCAGAACAATTAACTGTAAGATGTGTTCAGTTAGGCATAGGTTCACTAAGACAACTACGCATTTAGAGACACAAGTCTATAATGGCTCAAGTTGAAGTAATGCGCAATCTGTCAATTAAGCCTTCACTGCGGGCATTCAGAGTCCCATGTAGAACAGTCAGACATGTGCTACTTTACTATAAGAGCGGAATCAAGTAAATCAGGTCTTCGACAACCTGGGTGATGAAAAGGATGGTAGGTTACAACAACCTCTGGAGCAAGAACATTTGGAGTGTTGAGAAAACATTTGGAGTGTTGAGGCAAGGGACTAGAGGATCACAGCTGGTCATCTGTAGGCAAGGGGGCAAACCAGTTCTGAACCTGGTTTGGGGCAGCATTAAGGAACTTTAACAAAGCCTGGAGATGGTAAAGTGTGAAAGACTTGTCCTTGCAGATCAGAACATGTAGAGGATAACTCCAATGGCAGCAGATGTCATGTTGGAGCATCAGATCTAAAGTCTCCTGCGGGCCAGGGTATTCCTGGATAAATCCAGGAAGAGCTGAACCTAAACATCAAAATCCACTGGACCTTTGTGCCATGCCTGGCACATGTTTTCCTCTTTTTTTTTTTTTTTTTTATATAAATGGACTCTGTATCTGTATCTTGTGGGAAGTTGTTATGGGCGGAACGGGGACCAGCAACACGGTGGACTCTGCCCAACTCCAAGTGTTCTGTGGGTCCCTTACCCAAGATAGAATTTAAGATGGTAGTGACGGAGGTTTTAAGATCAGATCCTGATTTTGCCTCAGGGAGTTCCCTATAGTCTAATGTTAATCCAGTGACCTCTGTTCTCCCCATCTTCTACTTGTAACTGCAAGTAGGCAAGTTGCTGTGAGTGTTGGGAGGATAGTTGTTCAAGTGCACTTATACAGGAGTTGTGTGTAGCGGATAGTGACTGCATATCTGCCACTTTAGATTCCAGTTTGTTGATGTCACAGCCCATCCAGTGGGACCTTAAATAAGCACTCTAGCTGCTGAGACCCATGGGGGATTCTGCTGAGACCCATTGGGGATTCTCTTAGTCTTCCTGTGGACCGACATGTGAGGTATGGTATGCTATTAGTGCAGGAGTTGTCTGGCAGGTAAAAAGCTCCAGAGAAGCCATCTTCACAGCGCCATTGCTAGTCATGCCCCTATCAATCAATTTTTGCTAATGCAGAATTATTTCTATCTTTACTGTAATTTTTCAGTAGAGATAAGATAATACCTTATAAAGGTTGTGATCCTCTAAGTAAACCCCTAAGTAGTTAGTTTTGCCAACATCCCTTGAATGTAGATTGTTAAAGGTTTGGTGCCTCAGGCCAAGTGTGTATGGGACTTCAACGGCTAGTAACAAAGGCTTTATATAAAATATATAACAGTTTATTGAATAAAATAAAGTAGAAAGCAAAAGCAAAATTGTTAAACACAATTCTTGTGTGTTGGGTTAGAGACCCATTGGTGAAGGTAAGTATCGAAGGTTTAGTGACAAGGTGATATGGTGACTTATTTGAATATTGTTCTCTGCTGTTCCATGCGTGGTGCCCAGCTTGGATTTTGCAGAGAAGAAATATCCTAGAAAATTCAACGCGTTTCGGCTGGTTACAGTAGTATGCCTTTATCAAGGATTATTCACCATATCTGAAATTGCAATTAAGTATATACAGTAAAACATATGCGCACAAGGAGGCAATTTCCCGTTGTTGCATAGTGGTTAAATACATACATTTTAAGCGTTTGCCTGATCCATGTGTGAAGACTTTTTCTCTGATCCTCAAATCGCATCGAGAACTGTATGGATGCTGCTTCTGATGGTAATATATAGTGGATATATTAATATATTTTCATTATGGTTCCCCTTAAATAATAATATTAATATGTACTCACAGACTAAGCTGTACTGGTGGAGTCAAGATATTTTCCAGGTTTCATCAAGATTTTTAGGGTGACTATCAAGAAAAAAGTTGTGACAGCTTTTCATATTTTGAGTATATTTATTTGTGAGAAAAAGTGTTTTGTGGATTCCTCCTGTGCTTTTGGAGGAGCTCCACATAATTATTCAACTCAACTCACTGTTTAGGTGTCCAAGGCAATCATCAGGAAGGGTATTCCAGGAGCAGCGTCTCCGGTGGTGTGCTTGTCTCCCTCTGCAAGAGGGAAGTGACACCTTCCTCACAAATAAATATACTCAAAAAATGAAAAACTGTCACAACTGTTTTCTTGCTAGTCACCCAAAAAATCTTGATGAGACCTGGAAAATATCTGGACTCCATCAGTACAGCTGCAAACACTTTGAAGTTAGTCTGTGAATACATATTAATATTATTATTTAAGGGGAACCATAATGAAAATATATTAATTAATATATCCACTATATATTACCATCAGAAGCAGCATCCATACAGTTCTCGATGCGATTTGAGGATCAGAGAAAAAGTCTTCCAATATGGATCAGGCAAACACCTAAAATGTATGTATTTAACCACTTTGCAACAACGGGAAATTGCCCCCTTGTGCGCATATGTTTTACTGTATATACTTAATTGTAATTTCAGATATGGTGAATAATCCTTGATAAAGGCATACTACTGTAACCAGCCGAAACGCGTTGGATTTTCTAGGATATTTCTTCTCTGCAAATTCCAAGCTGGGCACCACACATGGAACAGCAGAGAACAATATTCAAATAAGTCACCATATCACCTTGTCACTAAACCTTCGATACTTACTCACCTTTACCAATGGGTCTCTAACCCAACACACAAGAATTGTGTTTAACAATTTTGCTTTTGCTTTCTACTTTATTTTATTCAATAAACTGTTATATATTTTATATAAAACCTTTGTTACTAGCTGTAAAAGTCCCATTCACACTTGGCCTGAGGCACCAAACCTTTAACAAAGATAATACCTTATAAGCTAGGAAATGGGAGTATATTTGACAATAATTACACAGATAAAAAATAAATCTTACTTACGCATATCTCCAAAGGTTCCTTTTGTGACATTGGTAGCTTTAATTACAGTTACTGTAAATCTATGAGAATACTGGTGTTCAACCTGAGGAGAGAAAGATTTCACATAATATAAACAAACTCTTTGTACACCTAGCAAAAAAGTAAAAATAGAAGTGTTGATCTGAAATTTCAGAACTTCTTCAGCATTTATTGATTTAGGCCTCATGCACACTGGACATTATCAAAACGTCGGTAGAAAGCTGTAGCAGTAAAAGACATTTTTCAGCTTTTTTGCAGTAGCATTTTTTAGCCGTTTTCAGCTATAGCATTCTTTAGCTTTTTTTTCGCCAAAACTATACTCCCACAAAAGCTTATGGCTCAAAAACGTTGATGAACGCTGAATAGCCACTTTTTTTAATGAGTTTTTTTTAGCTTTTATGAGAGTTAGAGCGTTTTTACAGCTGAAAAACGCCTCCTAGAACCCACAAGTTTTTTTTTTTTTTTTTTACAGCCAAAAAACACCCCATGCCAAAAACTGCTGATAAAAGCCTATGTGTGCATGAACACATAGTTTAACATGCTGGGGAATTTACTGGCTGCAGAAAAAAAAAGTCAGACGCCAAAAACAGCAGCTGTAAAAACGTCTAGTGTGCATGAGGCCTTAAGCAGACAGCTTATTGATTTAGGCGGCCAGCAAACTTCTAAACTACAAAATAGATAATGAAGCAGCATGCCTATAACAAGCCAATGCAAAAAACAAACACTGCACTAAGCACTGCATTTATTTGGTACGCTGGTCACACTAAACCTAGGCCTAAAATATGTTCACAGTGCAGCCATGTTTGGTATAAATAAAAAGTATATATCCTTTAATCTTCCACTCAAAGTGACTTCAGCAAAAGTGTATGTTTGGCATATAGGATAAAGCCTAGTACATACAATGAAAGTATTGGACAAATGATCGTCTGTTTTTTTTTTTTTTTTTGCATGCTAGTCTCCATATCGAAAACGAATAGGTTATTAAAGTGAGAAAATTCTCGTACGACAGAATAAAAATTTGATAAAATGTATTTGTATTGTATTTTCACACAAAAACTGTACTGATTTATCAAAAATCGTATGATCACATGATCTGGTATTATGAAAAAAATGTACCTGTTTGTCCCTGTTTCAGACGAAAATGAATTAACGATCAGATATACTGCAGTATATTGAAGTATATACTGCAGTATATTGAAGTGTGTTAGTGCACTATTACTGTGCTCAGTGCTGTCAGCTTCCACATCTCATCGGCAGCATCCTAATCATATGGTGGGAGATTATCTAGGGGCAAAAACAGACCTGGAGAGTTTTCCAGTTGACGATCCACTGGGTTACTGGGTCATGAGAATAGACCACTAGCCAGAACTTGCCCAGTATGCAATTGAGCTGCACTGTATCCAGCGTGCTCTCCGAGCGGGCATTCAGTGCTACTGGAGGTTTTGGGACAGTAAAAAGAAAGCGTCTGTCCACAGACTCTACTGACCGGCTGACATTTATCAAAATTAATAATTTCTGGATTAGCAGCAGCTATCAAGCCTCTGATACTGATATCCCTGATTAAGTGTTTTCTGGATCTGGAATCTCTGCATTCTCTACGTGCCTAGCTTTGTGGGTATTGATTTTATCTGGAAGAAATTTTTTGATATAGGTTTCATGGGCACAATTAACAACCAAGGACCAATTTTTCCACCCCTGATGGACGGAAGAATATAACTTAAATTTTTGACAGCAAGGCCAATTTTTGCTTTCATCAAGAGTACCTCTATAGGGGTAGGATATGAAGGCATCCACCACCAACACCAAAAGCCCAATTTTTCTGCATCTGTTTGACCGGGCATATCATTTCAATTTTTGACAGCAAGGCCAATTCCTGCTTTTATCAGGGTTACAGTGTGAAGGCACCACCAACAGCCCAATTGTAATGCACCTGTTATTTCTATCCAAAGTCTGCAAAACATCTTGTTCCGAGTGCACTAAATTGTGGCCTCATCATAGAGACTGGCTCCTAAAGCAATTGTTCATAAAATAAAAAAAGCTTGCAGGGAAAATGTTTTTTTTTTTTGGTTCTATAAATGTCATTTTTGCTGCAGCAGGTTCTATACATGGTTCAGATGCGCCACTTTACAGGCAGACTAAGGGAACCCCCCAGGCACTATATTTAAAGGAATTTTTCATTTTTTATTGGTTCACTTTAAGCATCAGCAAATCACTGCTCATTTAAAAATTATAATTTTATTCATTGATACATGTCCCCCCATACCCTTTGTATGCCCAATAACTTGTATATATATTCCTTCAAAATGAGCACTTTTCCAATTTGAGTCCCATAGACATCAACTGGGTTCATTGTTTGGCTCCAAACTTTTGTGATGTTTTAAAGTTTTGACACAAACCGAACCGGGGGGGGGGGGGGAGTGTTTGGACTATCTCTGCTCCTTACACTTACCTAAGCCCAATCTCGATCCAGCCATGTGCACGAGAGCAGAGGCTCTCTCCCTCCTCATTGGCTTTAATACAGCAGTGGGAACCATTGGCTCTTGCTGCTGTTAATCACAGCTAGTGGCGAGGGAGCAGGGGGAGTGGCTGAGCACTTTCTGTGTATCCATAAGTCATAAGAGGCTCAGAAGTGAGCATGCACAAGGGGCTTGCTATGGGGGCACTAGGTGGGGAGGAAGGAGCCAAGAGGGCCTTTGGGGGACCTAAAAAGAGGAGGATTAGGGCTGCTCTGTGCAAAACCATTTCACAAAGCAGGTAAGTATGACATGTTTATTATTTTATTTTAAAAACACCCGAAGAGTTACAATCACTTTAACCAATTGAAGGCCAGGCCTTTTTCTGACATTTGTTGCTTACGAGAAAAAAAAATGGATTTTTGTAATTACCGTAAAATCATTTTCTCTGAGTTCATTGATGGACACAGCACTCCATATTCAGAACCATACAGGAGTAGGACACCAGGCATAAAAAACACTTGGCTACACCTATGGGCAGTCCTAGCTGGTAAACCTCCCCCTCTTTGCTACAGGGCTTCAGTTTAGTAACAAGCATATCAGAAGTATCAAAACTCTATAGAGGGGTGGGTGCTGTGTCCGTCAATGAACTCAGAAAAATGGATTTTACAAAAATCCTATTTTCTCTTTCGTTCGTTGATGCAAAACAGCACTTCAGAACCATAGGGAGGTCCCCAAGCAGTGCCAAAAACATGAGGGGTGGGACAAAACAAATCCCAAGGCTAAATAAGAAGCCAAGCAGGTAACAGGAGCTCAACAAAAAAAAACAACTGGAGCCCAACCCGAACAACACACCCCCAAAGAGGGAACAGACCCTCTAAACAGTAGCCTGCAAATCCTTGCGGCCAAAAGAAGCATCTGCAGATGCCAAAACAACCACGCCCGAGTAGAGGGCGCTGTTACATGCATAGGGAGAACCTGACCTTTGATACAATGGGCCTGATTCACCGTCTGTCTGATCCATCTGGAAATTGTCGCAGAAGAAGCAGACAGCCCTTTTCTTAGCCCATCCATGATCACAAACAGTGAGTCTAAGACTCTCTCGCTGTCAGATACACCCGAATCACCGGAACCACATCCAGAGCATGCAACGCAAATTCCTTGGAACGAGCGAACCTGGGACACAAAGAAGGCAACACAATGTTTTAATTCAAATGGAAGTAAAGACAACCTTAGATAGGAACGATGGGCTTGGACGAAGAACCACCTTATCTTTGTGGATCACCAAATAGGGGGGTTTGACAAGATAACACCGCCAGTTCCAACACTCTGCGAGCAGAGGTGATAGCCACCAAAAAAGCCAACTTCTGGGGGAAGGTGTAGATCAGACGATACTGGCCCCACGGGGCCACCAGAACATCTGTGGCGTCCACCAGATCATCCCCTGACCTTGCTACAAACCTCGGTACCTTTCTGTTGAGTTGGGACGCCAACAGGTCCACCTCTGGGGTGCTTCACCACAGTCATATGGTGAAACATGTCCGGATGAAGGGACCACTTCCCTTGGTCTAAGTATAGTCCACCTGCCAATTTTCCACACCTGGAATGTTCATGGCAGCGAGGGCCAAAACCAAGTGTTCTTCCCACCAGAGCCGCAAACACACTTTTTGTTCAGCTCTGGTAATTGACATAAGCCATTGTCCGACTGGATCCGTACTAGCAGCCCCCAGAGCCGGTGTGTCCAGTGATCCAGGCACAGCCGAAGTTCCAAGACATTAATCAGTAGTCTGGATTCTTCCAGCGTCCAACAACCCTGAGCAGTGCTCAGCCCCAGGACACCTCCCAACCTGGACAGACTGGCATCCGTCATGACCACTGTCCAATAAAAAGGGAGAAAAGAATTGCCCGAAGAGTCAAAGAACTAAGCCACCAGACCAGGAAACCCCTGGTTTTCTGACTCTGATTGTCCAGGGACTTTTGACACTTGTGCCATTTCACCAGGACCTCCCTTTGGAGGGGCCTCGTATAGAACTATGTAAACGGGACCGCCTCAAAAGGTGAACGCCATCAGGCCCAGCACTCGTATGCAAGTTCAGAGGGAGGACCTCCTGCGGGACAGCAACAGATGAATCGCAGCATGCAATTTCTGGAATTTGTCCAGAGAAGGAAGCACTCTGGCCAGAGCTGAATCCAGATTCAGACCCAGATAATCCAATTTTCTGGACAGGATCAGGGCAGACTTCTGGTAGTTCAGAAGCCAACCAAACTCCTTAAAGGTCTGGATAGTGATCTCCATATCCTCCACCAATGCAGATAAGGAATCAGCTCGCAAGAGGAGGTCTTCCAAGTAGCTCAGCACAGCAATCCCCCGCTGACGTTGCAACGCCAGAACCAGGGCAAGCACCTTCATGAAGACCTGAGGCAAGACCAAAGGGTAATGCCACAAACTGATAGTTCTCCTCTCCCACAGCAAAGTGGAGGAAACTCTGGTGTCGGGAACATATTAGAATGTGCAAGTAAGCATCTTTGATGTCAGTAGAGGCCAGGAAATCCCCCTGATGTAGGGATCCCACCACAGTGCGAATGGACTCATTCTGAATTTCTGTACCTGCGCAAAACAATTTAGGGCCTTGAGGTCCAGATTAGGATGAACCTTGCCCTCCTTCTTTGGGACCATAAACAGGTTTGAATAAAAACCTCAAAACCATTCAGATACCAAAACCGGGAAAATCAGTCCCTAAAGCAACAGGTCCTGCACCACGAGAGCTTGCAGCCTGTCCGGGAACAGATGTATGTTGGAAGGGAAGAACCTTTCCAGAGCGCAAGAACAAAACTCTATCTTGTCACTGGACACCAAGGAGGTCCACAGGCCCGTAAACCAATGTCCCCATATGCCGGGCATGTGTGGCGGCCCATCTTCATGCTGAAGGGGACTTGTCCACGGGTCTAGAGAAACCTGCTCTTGGCTTGCCAGACCAGGGCCACTTGGAACCTCCCGAGGAGGGCTTAAAAGGTTTGGAACCCTTGTCAGTGGACCCTCAAAATGGGAGGGATAAGAAAACACCTTTGCCCTGTGAGATGGCTTGTGAGTACCAAAAGGAACAGCCACCACCGCAGCCACCTCAGCTGTATCCTCCATCTTCAAAGTCTCCCGAATGGATGTGCTAAGTGCGTGAACCCGCGCCTTCTCATGTGCTGCCAGAGTTGGGGAGGGATCATCCTAACTATCTGAAAGATCAGAGAGCATGGCTAAAAACCCCACAGAGTGGACCATGACCGTGGCGACAAAGCCAGATTCAGGACCTGATGAGACAGATGAATCAGGGGAGGGGGTGGGGGGCAGGGCACTTTGGGCTAGCCCACCGCCCAAAAGCCACCTCCACCAGGGATACAAAGGACTCCAGGGCTGCCGTCAGTGCATCAATGGAAGAGTAAGACCCTGAGGAACCTGTTGCCTCTGAAAGCTGGTCAGGTGGGGAAACATGCTTCTGAGACTCCATGAGTGAAAAGGGAAAACCCACCAGAAAGACGTTTCTCTCCCACTGCCAGGGGACTCACCCAACCTGAGGCACCACACCCGCATTACTGCTGGGGCACCCAGACAAGCACCTGGCAACCTGAAGAAGAGAGGCAGGGACCCCGCCAGGACTCAATACCCCGGAGGAGCGTTGGTCTGCAACAGAGATAGTCAGGGATCCATGCGCGGTGTCCAGGGGAAAAGGAAACCCAGGAGTCAACACCAGGGGAAAGGGAGGGGCCCTCGCAGCCATATTCGCCTCCCTAGAAGCTCCACTGTCCTGATCACTGCTCCAATGCATGACGGGCCATCTAATAATGTCCGCTGGACTACACAAACATGGCCACTGAGAGAGAAACACACACAGACCCCAAAAGCATGGCGCCAGACATGGCAAATTGGCCACCACACGCAGCACCCATGAGGCTCCCAGGGACCAGGAAAGAAGCCCTGGAGCCTAGGCCACAACTCTGTGGTGGAAAGGAGACCTGGGCTGCAAATCCACTTACATGGGCAGCGCCCATCCCATCGGGGAAGACCATCCTGCCGGAGTAATGTCCGCCCGGCCCCCCCCACAGGTACTGTGCTGTACACACCAGCCCACGTCCCCCTTCGTCCCACCGCTCTACCTGGTGGGAAGAGGTGGCCCACAGGGATCTCTAAAATAGAGGGGGGCCTGGGGGGGGGGGAAGGAGGGAAACCTGCAGGTCTGACCATCCCGGGGGTGGGGGGCGCATGCACCCCCCACCGCATGCAGGGGGAGAGGGGGGGGGACATCTTACTCACCACACCATGGAACCAAGCAGGCACCACTCCAGACAGAACCTCTCACAACTGAAATGGGGGAAGCTGTTGGCCAGAAGGAACGCTGCGATTTGGGCCAGGACCTGGTTGTATGCGACCCCGCAAGGCATTTAACTCGCAGGCCAGCCCCCGTCAAGTAGGACTATGTCGCAGTTGACCTAGCACGGAGCTCTGGTCTACGCAAACTCGATTGCCAGATGGCCAGCCCATCGCCTAGCCCGGCAGTTGATTGTAGATCTCACAGGAAAAAACCAGGAGAAAAACATGACTTGTAAAAAGAAAAAATTGCCAGAACCAAACATCCCGGCAGGGAGCTACAATGAATGAAATATATTTGATCCCCTTGCTGATTTTGTAGGTTTGCCCACTGGCAAAGAAATAATCAGTCTATAATTGTAATGGTAGGTTTATTTTAACAGTGAGAGACAGAACAACAACAAAAAAATAAAAATCCAGAAAAACGCATTTTAAAAACATTTTAAATTGATTTGCATTTTAATGAGTGAAATAGGCATTTGATCCCCTATCAATTAGCAATATTTCTGGCTCCCAGGTGTCTTCTATACAGGTAACGAGTTGACATTAGGAGCATTCTCTTAAAGGGAGTGCTCCTAATCTCAGCTTGTTACCCTAATATAAGACACCTGTCCACAGAAGCAATCAATCAGATTCCAAGGCCAAGACCAAAGAGCTGACCAAAGATGTCCAGGACAAGATTGTAGACTTATACAAGGATGGAATGGGCCTCAAGGCCATCTCCAAGCATCTTGGTGAGAGGGTGACAATAGTTGGTGCGATTATTGGCAAATGGAAGAAACACAAAATAACTGTCAATCTCCTTTGGTCTGGGTCTCCATGGAAGATCTCACCTTGTGGAGTTTCAATGTTCATGACAATGGTGAGGAATCAGCCCAGAACTACACAGGAGAATCCTGTCAATGATCTCAAGGCAGCTGGGACCATAGTCACCAAGAAAACAATTGGTAACACACTACTCCGTAAAGGACTGAAATCCTGCAGTGCCCGCAAAGTCCCCCTGCTCAAAAAAGCACATGTACAGGCCGGTCTGAAATTTGCTTATGAACAGCTGAATGATTCAGGGGAGCACTGGGTGAAAGTGTTGTGGTCAGATGAGACAAAAATCGAGCTCTTTGGCATCAACTTACCTCGCTGTGTTTGGAGGAGGAGGATTGCTACCTATAATCCCAAGAACACAATCCCCACCATCAAAGACTGAAGTGGAAAAAATATGCTTTGGGAGTGTTTTTCTGCTAAGGGAAGGGGACATGACAACTTCACCGCTTCAAAGGGATGATGGATGGGGCCATGTACAGTGAAATCCTGGGTGAGATGGTCCTTCCCTCAGCCAGGGCATTGAAAATGGCCCAAAACACATGACCAAAGAAACAAAGGGGTGGCTCAAGAAGAAGCACATTAGGGTCCTGGAGTGGCCTAGCCAGTCTCCAGACCTTAATCCTATTGAAAATATGTGGAGGGAGCTGAAGGTTCGAGTTACCAAACGTCAGCCTCGAAACGTTAATGACTTGGAGAAGATCTGCAAAGAGGAGTGGGACAAAATCCCTCCTGAGATGTGTGCAAACCTGGTAGCCAACTAAAATAAACGTCTGACCTCTGTAATTGCCAACATAGATTTTGACACCAGGTACTAAGTCATGTTTTGCGAATAGGTCAAATACTTTTTTTACTCAAAATGCAAATCAATTTTGTAACTTATTGAAATGCGTTTTTGATAGATTTTTTGTTATTCTGTCTCTCACTGTTAAAAACAACCTACCCTTAAAATGATAGACTGATCATTTTTCAGTGGGCAAATGTACAAAATCAGCAGAGGGTCAAATACTTTTTTCCCCTCACTGTAGGTCCTTACCTTACTCCTGACTAGGCAGAAAAAAACTGAAGGTTTATAGCAGAGAGGAAGATGTATACTAGCTAGCACTGCCCATAGGTGTAGCCAAGTGTTTTTTCTGCCTAGTGTCCTACTCCTGGGGGGGGGGGGGGGGGCTGGGCAATATAACCCTATGGTTCTAAATATGGAGCACTTTGTCTGTCAATAAACAAAATTGAAATCAGTAATTTTTGATAGAAAATGACTTAGAACCCCACACATTATATACTTCCCCACACATTATATACATTTTTTTTTTTTTTTTTTTAGCAGAGACCCTAGAGAATAAAATGGCAGTCATTGCAATATTTTATGTCACACTGTATTCGTGCTGCGATCTTGCAAACACAATTTTTTTGGAAAAAATACACAATGAATTTTAAAAAAAGCAAAAACAGTAAAGTGTGCCCAATTATTTTTGCATAATCTAAAAGATGATGCTTTGCCGAGTAAATAGATACCCAACATGTCATGCTTTAAATTTGCGCACGTTTGCGGAATGGTGACAAATTATCCTACTTAAAAAACTCCATAGGCGACACTTTAAAATTTTTAACAGGTTACCTTTTTAGAGTTAGAGGAAGTATACTGCTAGAATTATTGCTCTCGCGCTAACAATCGTGGAGATACCTCACATGTGTGGTTTGAACACATTTACTTTTACGGGCACTTGCGTATAGGTTCCCTTCTGCCCATGAGTACGGAGGGACGGGGCACTTTACATTTTATTTTCTTATTTATTTTACTTTTTATTTTTTAATTTTTAACACTTTTATAGCTGTTACAGGAAATGTAAAAATCCCTCCTGACAGTAATAGGCAGTGACAGGTACTTTTTATGGAGGGATCTTGGATCTATAGGACCACAAACCCCTCCTCTGCAAGATCAGCGTTTTTTTGAATACTTTCAAATTTTTAGAACTTGCACCTTTAAGACTCCAGTAAACCTGAAGTGACGTTGTGACGTCGCCTCCAGGTTACTACATTGGAGAACTGATAGTCTCGGCCAGCAGGTGGACAAGCTGGCTGGTCGCTGGGGTCACCGGTGGGATGGGAGATCCCCGGCAGAGCGGCGGAAGATGGTGGGGTGGGGGGGAACCCCTTCCGCTGCTTGTAATAACAGCTGAGCGGCTGCTTAGCAGCATCGGTTGTTATTACAAGAAAGCCGAGCTGTAAGCTCTAAAAAAACAGCTGCAGCTGCAGGCATTACCCCGGTACAACCACTTGAAGCAGAATGACTTACAGGTACGTGATTTTGTGGTAAGTGGTTAAGAACTCGTAAGCCGCAATATCTTATATTTTTATTTTTGTATTTAAAGCGGAGTTCCACCCAAAAGTGGAACTCCCGCTCATCTGCTTCCTCCCCCCCCTCCGGTGCCACATTTGGCACCTTTCAGGGAGGTTTTGACAGGTACCCTTTCCCACTTCCGGGAGACAGTGCCGCGGCACTGTCCCTCTGAAGTTATGTGCCCCTTCTCCTTCCCTCACTGCTGGGCCACTTAAAATGCGCAGTGCTCTTTGCGCATACGCAGCAGGGAAATGGCTGTTAAGGCTTCATTGCTGGTTTCCCTTAGAATGAATGGCGGCAGCAGCACCCGGCAGCCGATCCAAAAGTCAGCTGGGGTGCTGACATCGCAGACACCCTGGACAGGGAAGTGTCTATATATTAAAAGTCAGCAGCTACAGTTTTTGCAGCTGCTGACTTTTAATTTTTTTTTCCCCAGCTGGAACACCTCTCCTCTCACACTATTTTGAAATGTTGTTCTGAAGTTTGTTTGCCCCTATCTTTGGAAGATGTTAAATATTCTAATAGATATGGGGTAGCATTTGGTATCCCAGGCAACAGATGCCATGTTTTGCTTAGTATTCATGCTTACTGTTTTTTTCCAATGAAAATAACTGCACTTTTTTTTGCAGGTTTATTGATTTAATTTTTGCCTAATCCCACATTACACATGATTTACATAAATGAACAATGTTCTTTTGCATCTAGTTCCCCATCAGGCTACAACATGTTGTGTGAATACAATACAATTATGCAAAACTAGTTTGATCCACACTACTAAATAATTTAAAAGGGAAATTGTATACTGTAGGATAATTAGAAGCACACATATGAATCTAGACAGGAAGGGAAAAATCTACTTTCATGTTCAACACTTAAATTGTCACACCATTTTTTTCTCTTCGAGTGACACAGTAAATTCTGTTTCTCTTAGGATAGGAACAGATGATCATGGATGGTGAGCTGTATTGGATTGCTGCCAGACATATTTGATGTTGAGGACAAATAAAGAGCCCATTTTTTCATCCTTTTTTTTTTTTTTTAGTGTAGATGTGAGATCTGAGGTCTTTTTGACCCCAGATCTCACATTAAAGAGGTCCTGTCATGCTTATTTCTATTACAAAGGATGTTTACATTCCTTGTAATAGGAATTAAAGTGATCAAAACATAAAAAAGTATAAAAGTAAAAAGTAAAAGATAAAATAAATAGGAAAAAAAAAAGAAAAAAAAAAAAAAAGAAAGCGCCCCGTCCTCGTTAGCTCGCGCGCAGAAACAAGCGTATATGCAAGTCGTGCCCACATATGTAAAGGGTGTTAAAACCACACATGAGGTATCACTGCGATCATTAGAGCAAGAGCAATAATTTGAGCTCTAGACCTCCTCTGTAACTCTAAACTGGTAACCTGTAGAAAATTTAGAATGTCGCCTATGGGGATTTTTAAGTACCAAAGTTTGTCGCCATTCCACGAATGTGCGCAATTTTGAAGCATGACATGTTGTGTATCCATTTACTTGGTGTAACATTATATTTCACATTATAGAAAAAAAATTGGGCTAAATTTTCTGTTGTCTTATTTTTTTTTTTAAAAAATATATATTTTTTCCAAAAAAATGCGTTTGTAAGACCCCTGCGCAAATACAGTGTGATGAAAAATTATTGCAAAAATCTCCATTTTATTCTATAGGGTCTCTACTAATATATATATATATATATATATATATATATATATATATATATATATACATACAGTGGGTACGGAAAGTATTCAGACCCCCTTAAATTTTTCACTCTTTGTTATATTGCAGCCATTTGCTAAAATCATTTAAGTTCATTCTTCTTCCTCATGAATGTACACATAGCACCCCATACTGACAGAAAAACACAGAATTGTTGACATTGTTGCAGATTTATTAAAAAAGAAAAACTGAAATATCACATGGTCCTAAGTATTCAGACCCTTTGCTCAGTATTTAGTAGAAGCCCCCTTTTGATCTAATACAGCCAGGAGTCTTTTTGGGAAAGATGCAACAAGTCTTTCACACCTGGATTTGGGGATCCTCTGCCATTCCTCCTTGCAGATCCTCTCCAGTTCTGTCAGGTTGGATGGTAAACGTTGGTGGACAGCCATTTTTAGGTCTCTCCAAAGATGCTCAATTGGGTTTAAGTCAGGGCTCTGGCTGGGCCATTCAAGAACAGTTGTTGTTGTGAAGCCACTCCTTCGTTATTTTAGCTGTGTGCTTAGGGTCATTGTCTTGTTGGAAGGTAAACCTTCGGCCCAGTCTGAGGTCCAGAGCACTCTGGAGAAGGTTTTTGTCCAGGATATCCCTGTACTTGGCCGCACTCATCTTTCCCTCGATTGCAACCAGTCGTCCTGTCCCTGCAGCTGAAAAACACCCCCACAGCATGATGCTGCCACCACCATGCTTCACTGTTGGGACTGTATTGGACAGGTGATGAGCAGTGCCTGGTTTTCTCCACACATACCGCTTAGAATTAAGGCCAAAAAGTTCTATTTTGGTCTCATCAGACCAGAGAATCTTATTTCTCACCAGTCCTTCAGGTGTTTTTTAGCAAACTCCATGCGGGCTTTCATGTGTCTTACACTGAGGAGAGGCTGCCATAAAGCCCCGACTGGTGGAGGGCTGCAGTGATGGTTGACTTTCTACAACTTTCTCCCATCTCCTGACTGCATCTCTGGAGCTCAGCCACAGTGATCTTTGGGTTCTTCTTTACCTCTCTCACCAAGGCTCTTCTCCCCCGATAGCTCAGTTTGGCCAGACGGCCAGCTCTAGGAAGGGTTCTGGTCATCCCAAACGTCTTCCATTTGAGGAATATGGAGGCCACTGTGCTCTTAGGAACCTTAAGTGCAGCAGAAATCTTTTTGTAACCTTGGCCAGATCTGTGCCTTGCCACAATTCTGTCTCTGAGCTCTTCAGGCAGTTCCTTTGACCTCATGATTCTCATTTGCTCTGACATGCATTGTGATCTGGAAGGTCTTATATAGACAGGTGTGTGGCTTTCCTAATCAAGTCCAATCAGTATAATCAAACACAGCTGGACTCAAATGAAGGTGTAGAACCATCTCAAGGATGATCAGAAGAAATGGAAAGCACCTGAGTTAAATATATGAGTGTCACAGCAAAGGGTCTGAATACTTAGGACCATGTGATATTTCAGTTTTTCTTTTTTAATAAATCTGCAACAATGTCAACAATTCTGTGTTTTTCTGTCAGTATGGGGTGCTATGTGTACATTCATGAGGAAGAAGAATGAGCTGAAATGATTTTAGCAAATGGCTGCAATATAACAAAGAGTGAAAAATTTAAGGGGGTCTGAATACTTTCCGTACCCACTGTAACTGGGTACTAATATTTTTTTTAGGTAAAATTGATCCAGGGAATATCCGATTGCATTTCAGTGGATCAGGAAGGATTTTTTTCCCCTGCTGTAGCAAATTGGATCATGCTTTGCTTGGGGTTTCCACCTTCCTCTGTTTTAACTGTGGGTGTAGGATTGTGTATATGGGATTGTATGGCTGTTTTTTTTTTCCTTTCTTTTTTTTATTGGTTGAACTAGATGGACCTGTGTCTTTTTTCAACCTAACTAACTATGTAACTGTGGGGGCCATAATCTGGAAGTGGAAAGAACATAATTTCACCATAAACCGGCCATGACTAGGTGCTCCTCGCAAGATTTCTGAAAGGGGAGTGAAAATAATTGTCAGAAGAGTTAATTATGAGCCCAGGACCCCTTCTTGTCCAAGGAGCTTCAGAAAGACCTGGAATTAGCATGTACAATTATTTCAAAGAAAACAATAAGTAATGCACTCAACTGCCATGGTCTGTATGCACGCTCACCATGCAAGACTCATTTGCTGAAGAAAAAGCATGTTAAAGCTCATTTAAAGTTTACTGCACAACATTTAGACAAGCCTGTGAATTACTGAAAGTATAGTCTGGACAGATGAGACCAAAAATTGTACTCTTTGGATGCCATAATACACACCATGTTTGGAGGTAAAATGGCAATGCACAACACCCCAATAACACTATACGAACAGTGAAGTTTGGAGGTAGGAACATCATGGTGTGGGGCTGTTTTTCAGCATACGGTACTGGCAAACTTTAGGTCATTGAAGAAAGGATGAAAGGAAAAATATGCCAAGACATTCTTGATAAAAATCTGCTGACATCTACTAGGATGAGGGAGATGAAATGAGAGCGGTCACTTCAGCAAGACAATGATCCCAAACACAAAGCCAAAGAAACTCTCAATTGGTTTTAAAGAAAGAAAATAAAGCTGCTAGAATGGCCCAGCCAATCACTTGACTTGAATCCAATAGAAAATGTATGGAAACAACTAAAGATCAGAGTTCATAGAAGAGGCCCATGGAACCTTCAAGATTTTAATGTTTATGTGGAAAAAAATGGGTCCAAAAATCACACCTTAGCAATGCATGCGACTAGTTTCTCCATACAGTCTTGAAGCTGTCACAAGTATTACATACATTTCAGTTAGCATGTTCAATACCTTTTCTCTGTGTCATTCCATTTTATTACACACTTTTTTTTCTAAATGTATTAATTTTAATTTCTTTGTATGTATGGATTGCATGGGTTGTTACTGGCATGTGGTGGAAATTTCATGTCAATAGCACCTTTATAAATATATTTACCTAGAAAAATGGAGACTCATTCAATACTTATTTTACCCGCTCTATACCCCACATGCACAGTTAGGCAAAATGTAAATGAAAACACTGCAAAAACAACATTGATTATGAATATATTAACCTTTATTGAACATTTCTAACTTTTTCTTTTAGGAAACATTGGGCTTATTTTTAACCACAACTGACGATGGATTACAACAGAAAAATATCCCACTGCTTTGCTAGATTTAAAGCTGAGCTCCGCACAGCTGACTCCACCACCCGTCACCACTTCCATTTCCTCAACTAACTGCTGTGCTAGTTTTTAAAAACCTATGCTACCCTCACCCCTTTTACTTACCTATAGCCATAGTCACATGATGTTCTGAGCCCCAGGTCTCCTGTCTTTTTTTATGGAAGGGGGGGGTCCTTCTTCAGGTGCCCACCTTGCTACCTCTGTTATGTAGGCATTCCCCACTGGCTGTCCAGTAGCAGGATCCTCTTAGGCTACATGTAAACGGGCCATTTAAAAAAGTCCTTTGAACGCTGGAACTTGACAGCTACAGAACGACGTTTAAAAACACCCGTTGTGTCGCATTTGCATGCTGCGTTTGGACGCGTTTAGCGGCGTTTGCGTTCAGAGGCGTTTTTTTGAAAAATACATCTGGAGACCCTCCCAAATACCCACAATTCATATTTTTCAGCCATTTCCATGTGAGAGAAGAGTCAGAGAAAAGTGAGCAGTGGCAGAGAGAGCAGTGTGTTTGTAGAAAGCTGAATTTGTTGGGGTGTTTTAACGATGGATCCAAACATGAGCATATGTGCGGAAATGCTCCTGATGTTGCTGTTGCTGAGGCTCCAAAGACTTAGGAAATTGCGTGAGAGGACCAGACTTCACCGCTACTGGACTCATCCATCGATGGCTCAACGCACGTCTACGGGATATTTTGTTAATATCTATGTCCAGCTGCGTCATTATCCCGATAAATTCTTTAATTTTACGAGGATGTCTATTGGCACGTTTGATGATCTCCTGGTGGAGCTTGGGTGGTACTTACTTTTAAATGTGGGAGGAGCCTGGGTGGGACTTACTTTAAAACGTGGGAGGGGTTATCAAATTTACCTTCTGGCTGAAGCCCCTGGTCTTTTTCCCACCTAGCAATGCCCCTGGTCATGACTAAGAAAACATGTTCTAGCCTATAGGCACCTACACGCATTTTGTCAGCCAACTCAATTTTAAATATCAGAATGTTTACATTTGTCAACTGAAGGCTCAAAATATATACAGCATTTCATCACAAAAACCCTACAGGCTTCATACTGCATTTTTCACGTGTATATTGAAAAAAAAAATCTCAATGAAGAAAGTTAAGTATCAGTATATAAAGTTGTAATACACAATGTTCAGAAAGAGCTCAAATCAAAGATTCAAATCTACTGTATTCCTAGTTTTTGCATTTTCTATCAAAGAACTCTTAGCATTTTTTAACAGGTTATATCTTCACATTAGTTTGGATGGGCTTTATGTCTGCAAAAATGTTTTTTTTTTTTTTAACATACAGTACATCCTAAAATAATAGAAAAAAAAATATGCTTACTATTATATACTGATATGGATCTATGGATGCCATTGTGAGAGGAAGTGATTAGAGGTCCAGTTCTCCAGGAAAACCACTTCTCTTCTAAGTATGAAAATGATATGCATTAGTAAGATGACATGAATGAATATTTAAACTAAAATCAGTAAAGAATTGGTTCATTACAGTACTTTACAGGCTTTACATCGCTACACAAGTGGACTGGACATACTCTTTTATCCATTATTTCTCATCAGTGCAGGCAGGGCCTTGTAATTTTGCAATAATATCAAGCATAGTATAGTGCAACCATGCTGTAACAAAATAAATTTTGTTTCCAGCAAAAGCAATGAAATTGTTCAAGTTAGTCTCAGTACTAAAATTTTCAAGTCATTCTTCTTCACTGTACCTAAGCTACAGAGGTCAGTGAAGTGTTTTGAACCTTTTTTACTATGTGTTTAGAATATGTAAATTCTTGAAATTCCAGCCTAGTCAATGTTTACTTTGAAGTATATGTGAACCTCCATAATTTTCTCTTTTTTTAGTCTGTTAAATATGCATCTAAAATGTATTGCTATATCACTTCATAAGTTCACAAATATACTTGTTGACCCTGCCAGAAGTCTTGTGAGCTAATAACCTTCTGTGCTCTCTGCCTGCACTGCGCTCTTCTCCGTTACATTTTTTTTCTAGTAATGTCTGGACAGCAATTTCCTCCTACCTATGTTATGGGAAGAAAAGAGGAGGAGAAGATTTGTACTTCTGCCTTAAGGTTACAAACTTGCTCCTCCATGGATGCAGTGTGGTGAGGCTAGGAAGTTATGGTGGTATAAATAGGTGAAAAAGGTCAAAAAAAAAAAAGGTATTGCATCTGTTACATTTTGGGAACTGGTAATCTGAAATATATTGCTCTGGATTGAGCATGCACAAGTGCCCAATAGGAAATGGCTCCCTATTGGGAGCTTAGAAGGGAGGAGGAGCCAGGAGTGGCAGCGGGAGACCGCAGAAGAGGAGGTTCAGGCTCTGTACAAAAAAGGTAAGTATCACATGTTTGTTATCTTACAATCACTTTAGGCCTAAATTTCAGCTTGACAAAGTGAACCTCAAATTATTACATATCATAACGAACTCCTTTCTCCATGTTATTTTTCTTTTGTTCCGTAAATATGTATATGCCCTTTCCAGAATGGGCAAAGTATGAGATATTACAAGCGATTTTGAAGAACTCTTTTAGTGATTAAGATGTGTAGTAGTAGAGGAGTGCAGAGAGTATGATGGTGGGCAGGTGGTTCAGAAGAGCACTGCAGAGGTTACGACAGCTGGCAGTATATGAAGGAGGGAAGCATGGAGCTTATGACAGCAGGCAGTATATGCGGGAGAGAAGTGCGGAGTGAATAATGTGGGCTGTAAAAGCAGAAGAGGGGCATGGAAGGTATGGCAGTAGGCAGTATGTGAAGGAGAGCAGTGTGGAGAGTATGACAGTGGCTTTTTGTTTTTAGGAGAGGAGTGTGCAGAATATGATGGCAAGAACCACAGCCAATATGTGTGGGTGAAGTCAGTAGAGAGTATGAGTTAGTGGGCCAAATGTGTAGCAGAGGAGTGGAGAAGGTATGAGAAAGGGCAATATGTGCAGGAGCGGAGTGCAGAAGGTATTTGCCAATCATGATGATGGTGTTATAAAGGATTGTGGTGTAGTGATAGGGAAGAATATGGAGCAGCATTAGGAGGGACAATAGAACAGTGACGGATAAGATTGTACAGCAGCAAGAACGGGGATTTCACACTGTTCGGTGGAGGCTAGAAGCAGTGGTAAGTGGTAGAGCTATGTACTTACATAAAGGGTTTTTTGTAGGAAGGACATGCATTACTACTGGTCCCTATTGGCCTCACTTTGCCTCTGACCTCTAGGTTTCTGCCCTTCATACCTGCACTGGTCCCTGTCCCCCTCCCTCCCTTGCAACCCATGACAGAGTCCCCCAAAAAGTAAGGATCCAAAATTTGAAGGCGTCGGTCCCTGATTGAACAGATTGTATACAAATTTAAGATTCGTTCACTGAAAGGACCATAAAACAACGTTTTTTAACCACTTGACCTCCGTAAGATTTAGCCCCCTTCATGACCAGGCCATTTTTTGCTACAGTATACAGCACTGTGCTACTTTAACTGACAATTGCATGGTCATTCAATGCTGAACACAAATTAAATTTATGTCATTTTTTTCCCCCACAAATAGAGCTTTCTTTTGGCAATATTTGATAACCACTGGGTTTTTTTATTTTCTGTGCTATGAATGAAAAAAAAAAAACTGAAATTTATAAAATATATCAAATAAAATGTTTTAAAAAATTCAGATTTCTTCAAAAATGTAGGCTAATAAGTATTCTGTGACATATCTTTGGTCAAAATCCCAATAAGCGTATATTGATTGATGTGCGCAAAAGTTATAGCATCTACAAATTATGGTACAGTATCTCACAAAAGTGAGTGCACCCCTCACATTTTTGTAAATATTTTATTATATCTTTTCAAGTGACATTACAAAAGAAAAGACACTTTGCTACAATATAAAGTAGTGAGTGTACAGCTTGTATAACAGTGTAAATTTGCTGTCCCCTCAAAACAACAACACACAGCCATTAATGTCTAAACCGCTGGCAACACAAGTGAGTACATCCCTAAGTGAAAATGTGCCAATTGGGTCCAATAAACCATTTTTCCTCCCCAATGTCATGTGACTCATTAGTGTTACAAGGTCTCAGGTGTGAATGGGGAGCAGGTATAGTAAATTTGGTGTTATCGCTCTCACTCTCTCATACTGGTCACTGGAAGTTCAACATGGCACCTCATGGCAAAGAACTCTCTGAGGATCTAAAAAAAAGAATTCTTGCTCTACATAAAGATGGCCTAGGCTATAAGAAGATTGCCAACACCCTGAAACTGAACTGCAGCACGGTTGCCAAGACCATACAGTGGCTTAACAGGACAGGTTATAATCAGAACAGGCCTTGTCAAGGTCCACCAAAGAGGTTGAATGCACGCGCTCAGCGTCATAGTCAGAGGTTGTCTTTGGGAAATAGATGTATGAGTGCTGTCAGCATTGTTGCTGAGGTTGAAGGAGTAGGGGTCAGCCTGTCAGTGCTCAGACCATACACTGCATCATACGCGGCACACTGCAGCAAATTGGTCTGCATGGCTGTTGTCCCAGAAGGCAGCCTTTTCTAAAGATGATGCTCAAGAAAGCCGGCAAACAGTTTGCTGAAGACAAGAAGACTCAGGACATGGATTACTGGTACCATGTACTGTGGTCTGATGAGACCAAGATAAACATACTTGGTTCAGATGGTGTCAAGCGTGTGTGGCAGCAACCAGGTGAAGGGTACAAAGACAAGTGTGTCTTGCCTACAGTCAAACAAGGTGGTGGGAGTGTCATGGTCTAGGGCTGCATGAGTGCTGCCGACACTGGGGAGACTGGGCTGCAGGGCAGTATTCCAACATGATAACGACCCCAAACACACCTCCAAGATTACCACTGCCTTGCTAAAGAAGCTGAAGGTACAGGTGATGGACTGGCCAAGCATGTCTCCAGACCTAAACCCTATTGAGCATTTGTGGGGCATCCTCAAATAGAAGGTGGAGGAGCACAAGGTCTCTAACCTCCAGAAGATCTGTGATGTCGTCATGGAGGAGTGGAAGAGGACTCCAGTGGCAACTTGTGATGCTCTGGTGAACTCCATGCCCAATAGGGTTAAGGCAGTGCTGGAATATAATGGTGGCCACACAAAATATTGACACCTTGGGCCCAATTTGGACATTTTAACTTAGGGGTGTACTCACTTTTGTTGCTAGTGGTTTAGACATTAATTGCTGTGTGTTGAGTTATTTTGAGGGGACAGCAAATTTACACTGTTATACAAGCTGTACACTCAACAGCAAAGTGTCATTTCTTCAGTGTTGTCACATAAAAAGATATAAAATATTTACAAAAATGTGAAGGGTGTACTCACTTTTGTGAGATAATATATATATACACAAATTTTTATTAATTTTTTCATACTAGTAATGGCGACGATCAGCAACCTATAGTTGGACTACGATAATATGGCGGACAATCTGATACTAACTGAGATTTTGTGGGAAGCAGTGACACTTCTACAGTGATCAGTGATTAAAATATACACTGTCACTGTACTAATGACACTGGCTGGAAAGGGGTTAAACATCTAGAGCGATCAAGGTGTTAAATGTGTGCCTAACCAGTGTTTAGGTGTTTACTGTGAGGTGCTTTTTATTCCCTGCTTTGCAAGGAAACAAAAACTGGCACATTCTCGCTGACAGGACAGAGCTCTTTATTGTTTACATAGACAGAGCTCTGTACTGTCTTCCTCCTGGCCGATCAGTAGGTGCTGGCGATCATCCATTGGCCAGCCCCTGCTGATCAGTTTGTACTGTGACTAATCACAGCACAGCCAGTGCGCGCACCCAGAAGAGCAGAATCACATATATACATACGTGATTCTGTGCAGCCAGCCTTCACTGTAGGAGTAAAGCTATAGTGCATAGTTGGCAAGTGGTTAATCTATGCAACTTATGCATTATAGTTAAACTTTTATGAGTACCTAAAGATTTTCTTTAAATCCCATAGACAATATTCTTGAAATACAGTTTATGGACAGGCAAAACATTTAGGATAATTTCAAAAAGCTGGCAGCATATCAAACATGTAGGTGGTATGGCTGGCCTATATTTTCAATATTCCTATTCAGCCTGCAGATTAACCTAACTAAAGCATTTTAATCCTTCATCAATACTTGTACACCCACTTATAGGTGCTGCCCTAAAGGCCTGTCACAAAGCCAGTGCCAACACATCATTCTCAAGGTCTACTCACGCCCTTCAAAGTAATTCCAGGTCTTCCTCTTCAAGAGTTGCTTCTTTCTTTAGGATGCCAACTGTTTTCTTTTTCATTACCCAGCCAACATCTTCATCTCCTATATAAATATTTAAAAAACATGAATTAGATGTAATATTTTCATAATGATACTATCACCAGATGCATCCGTTTGGATCCTGCGCCATATGCTTTACTGCAAATAATACAATTTTAACTTGCAAAAAAAGTGTGTGCCATTAAACTAAAAAAAATTATAATGCATGCCATATTCCAAAAAAACTTTGTCTAGTAGGAATGGTCTCAAACCTATGCATATAGTAGTCAACAGCCTCACTTCCATCATGATTTGCTATGTTGGGTTTAAGGATTTCATGTCTGCCGTCACTGATAGGGCACCATCTCCCATACTCCCATATGAACATTCTTAATGTAGTTTAGTACTTGTTTCGTATCTCTCGAATTTGCAGGTGTACTGACAACTAATGCCTGTAAGAAATAATCTATGTACTCATCTGAAAGTTAAAGACCTAATCCCACTAATCATGGGTCTTCCAGGGGTGTTTTCCATGCTCTTTTTTGGAAGATAGTACATGATTAGCACCCTTACTATTGAGGGGATCATTATTGATGTTCCTTCTTTTTAAGGATCTTTTTTGTAAACACTGGACACCAATTTCACTAACTCCTTATAATCCAAACCAGGATTCTTAGGAACACACACAATGGGTTCATTTACTAAAGCTGGAGACTGCAAAATCAGGGTCACTTGGAAACAAGCTTTATAGAAGAAGCTGAGGTTAGAAGATTGGTTTTTATGCAGAAGTGAGCCTGATTTTGCACTCTCCAGCTTTAGTAAATAAACCCCAATGTACTGTATGCTTCTTTGTCGGATAGAATATTGTCCATCCCATTCAAATAATCTGTTTTATTGAGAGACAATACCAACCCCTTGTCGGCAGGATGAATAACCAAGTTTTTATCCTCCCTTTACACTTTTTATACCTGCCATTACTTTTTATCTTCATACACCTTTTTGATCTCAACCTCTCCATATCATTGATATCCATAGCTCTAAATAAACTAATGTGGGGATTGTTAATATTTTCAGGGTTAAATAAGGAAGCGTTAGCTAAAGATTATATATATATATATATATATATATATATATATATATATACAATCCCATTTGTTTGTCCACTAGTCCTACTACAGGGTTTTGTAAATAGTTTTTTTTATGGCTACTCTCCTGGTAAACCTATAAGCATCAATTGTTACTGAATATGTAGGGCTTGAAATAACCAGCAACAAGCACTTCAGTTTGCCAGAGTTCACACTTGCTCACAGCTTGTGAACCACTTCACTCTGCCACATTGACACAGATAATGATTCCATTCTGCTGCTTTTCAAGATGCCCTTGCCTGTGGATAGCCCCTTCATGACCAGAGTCCTTGCAATCAGAGTTTTAAGGTTCTCCACCCCGAAAACTCTTTAAACCTCTGAACCTCAGGGCCCCTAATAAGGACGTATCAATCCAGAGAGTACTGAACGCAGTCCTCTCTAGCAAGGCTAGCCAGAGCACCTCACCCTGCATGGGAAAGAACCCCTGGGGACTACAACTCAAATAATGGGGAAATATACCTGCTATCCATGACTTATTCCTGGTGTCCTGTACGCAATAAAATGTATCCAAGCTCTTTGGTAAGGCATGTTTAAAGCCCTTATCCAAAGCTTCATCATTCAAAACCGGATTACTTTGATTGAAAATACCTACTTCTACTGTACCTACTTCCACTGTACTCTTCTTTTTGAGTCACGTTATGAACTGATGATGGATTAATTATATTTAAGATATGCCGTTTATTCATTCATTGGTTTCAGTTTTTGTTATGCACTTACAAGTTATTTGTATTTTTCACAGATATATGTTTTTATTGACATATTGTTTGCCCTAAAAGCCTAGAATTATCCAGGAGAAAGAAAACCTTGGATAGGGTTCTAGCTGGAATCAGGTCCAGATACTCCAAACGATAAGACAGTTCCAGCACTGACTTTTGGGAGATTTAGGATCCACCTGAACATCAGGGTCTGCATACTGACTGACTGAGAAAGCCTGAACCAACTGTCCTCTCAGAAGAAGACTCTCCAGATATCCCACAATGAGGATGCTCTGAAAGTGAAGCACAGCAAGTGTGCCGACAGCAAAACGCAGTTAGCATTGATGCAGTGGAAGGATGGGAACATGCAAGTACAGTAGATGTGATGTCCACAGTGGCTCTGAAAATATGGGGGCATCCCCTCACTGTGAGGAAGACTCATTGATATGTGTAGAAGTTCAAAACATGCAGGCGAATTGAGTCCCAGGCTTGGCCTGTATTTGAACGCCTGAGAGAAAGGAAAGGTACTATTCCCAGTCTCAGAGGTAGAGGGATATACAAAAAAGGCACTTTCTAGCGAAGAACATGCACATTTTGTGTTCCACATCCGTTTTCCTAATGTTCTGCAGACCAACATTTAAGTCAACTATGCCTATGCCATGCATAGATGGAGGCAGGGAAGGACATGCCTAAGGAAGATAAGAATACTTCTAGGAGCATGTCAACAGTGATCGGGGCTACTGATGCAGTGTACCTAAAAAGGTTCTGACAAGCCCCAAAACAATGGACCACCATGTGACAGAGTACAAGCAAGATATTACCATCAAAGATTACTAATTAACCATCTACAAAACAAGAGGGCTAAATGGTCTAGCCATAGTTATCCCTCCCTCAGTGATCACTCAGACTGCAACTTTTAGCACTTGTGAGAATTGACCTTAAAACTAATTCCGATGATTGTGTAGTGTTCTGGAAACTGCACTAGGTATAGCAGTTATGCATCAGCGCAAGGTAACCATGGGAACTGTCCCATGGTCTTCAGCTGTGAGACCTTAGACTTTTTAATACTAATTTTTAAAGAAGAAGATTGCTCCTGATTACTAAATGCTGAGCATTTTGGAGTATCCCATTCCCTAACCCCCCTCTCCTGTTAAAGTTTTCAAGCAATACATTACATAAGACATCCCCTAGACTGATTCATTGGAGCCGGAGTGTTTGGACTGGTGCTTGTGGTGGTGGGCGACCCCAGTCCTGTTAGGGAACCGAACGCTCACAAGTACAATACAGCCAGAAGAGGCTCATCTCCCTACACCAGTTAAAGCCTACATATGACCGAGAGAAACCTGGCATCTTCAAGTTATAGCTGTTGGACACTGTGTGGAAAATCACTTTTGAGTATCTGACAGGAGATAGGTTTAAGGTATCTGTTGAAAACAATACATTGATGCATCTCTAAACAGATACACTTGGCACTCTGCAGCAAAATAGGCAGCCTGTCCAATGAAGTTTAAATTCTCCTTGTGACACCCTATCACATCAACCACTAGCAATGCCTCACCGAGATGTGGATTTAGAAGCTATAGAGATCTCCGCCTTGACTAGAGGGAGGCCTAAGAGCAAGCATCAGGTAAGTCTCATGTACTGGAGTATAACTGTGCAGAGACAGGATCCAGTGGTTGCTACTCTAATAGAGGTGATCCAGTTATGGAGGTTGCTTCTGGAGAAGTTCTGGAGAAAAATCGATGCTACTAACAAAAACCAAGAAATTTCTGAGTGAGTGGTCCCATCTTGTCCTGAGGGATAATATTGCCCCATGAATTGTCAGTGACCTGGCAGGTTGTACCATTAAGGGACCTAACGCTCTCTTTTTACTTGGTTCAGGACACAAGGCATTTGTGTGGGTTTATTCCAGTTGTTGAAAGGGGCTAAGGCTGAGATTCCAACTTTGAGTTGGTATATGTCTGCCCCACTTCAAATACTGACCATTAACTTGCTTATACTTGACCTATCAGAGGACAAACACCATCATGTTCTAGATATGGTGGACTGCCTTACTAAGTTTGTGGTAGCAGTAGAGATCTACAACCAGAGTACCAAGACTGTCGCCCAGATGGTGTGGAAGCGCTTTTGTTTCAATATCCAGAGAGAAGGAATCCAACAAAAACCAAAACGCTTACACTAATTGTAACTTCTCAAACCCACATTGAGGCCTATAAGGGGGTTTTCGAAAAAACTATTAAAGTTCATGAGCCGCAGTGAAGCCCTCTGAACCACCATCCTCGGGTGTGCCTAAGCACAGAGACGTATTGTCCCAAAAATTGAATGAAGACTCAACTCCTGAGACACTCCTTGAGACCTAACTAGGATGAATCTGAAGGATCCATCACTGCTAAATCTCTAAGCTTAAAAAATAATGTGGAAGGGGAGGCAAGGGGGGGGGGGGTGGAGATGGGGCCATACATTTCAGATTCACTAAAGAGATGTGACCAAGAACAACAGAGAAGGTAGTAGTGGAAAAAGATGAAAATAACACAATCTTGGTGAATAAGACCAACAAAAGGCAGACGCATGATGTAAATGTTACGCTGTGTTTCCAAATCCCCTATTACACAGAGGAACAGTGGTGACGGTATTACTCAAGCATGTCTGTGTCAACATCCAAAAACAACGTAAGAAATTACTTGTTGTCTCAGTGTGTAACTAGAAGCACTATGACATCAGGACTGGTTTAAAGCAGTGGAAACTCATTGAACATAAAAGGTATTTGAAAAGACACTCATTACACAGATAAACCCATAAGTATTCTATTGAAAACTATCTGCACATAAATACAATACAAATCAAGCTTGATGCGGCACCCAGGTCCATCTAACTACTTCTGGGGGTGTCTGCACATGCTTTCACTTAGATGACCATGCTTCCTAGTGGATAAAGATGTCAATACTCTTTCTCAAATTACTTAGTGATTTCCACACCTTTGACAGCTATTGTATATATGAAGGGCAAACCTATCTATATTGTTTTTAAGGATAAGTCCATCTAATATTGATATTTCTGATTCTAGAATTTCATATCCCAACAGGAAAAGCTGAACACCAAAGTCTTAAAGTGGTTGTAAAGTCAGAAGCTTTTTTTATCTTGAAGCATTCTATGCATTAAGATAAAAAGCCTTCTGTGTGCTGCAGCCTCCCTCAGTTCCCCCTAATACTTACCTGAGATTCTCCCTCCTGATTGGTGAAGACGACAGCATGGCGCCATTGGCTCCCGCTGCTTTCAATCAAATTCAGTGGGCCAATCAGGAGAGCGAGGAATGGGGCCTGGCTAAGGCTCAATGTCTGAATAGACACAGGGAGCTGCAGCTTGGCTGGGGTGTCCTCATAGCAAGTAGGTAAGTATGACATGTTTGACAAGTTGTAAGAAACAGAGCTAGAATACTTTCACTGCCTGAGTCCCCAAAAGATATAAGAAAACAGTACATGACCACCCTATAGGCTTCATCTATAGCTGAACAATCCTTTTCAGATGGAATGATCCTTCTATCTGGTTTCTAAATAATTTTTACATAAGCTAACAGTACATCGGTAAACTGGGGAGTCAGTCAATCAAAAATTTTAATCATCATATAGACCATATACAGTATAAGGTCATGTTTTGTAGGACTAGGTTTAAGTAAATGTTCACAAATGCTTTACCTGCAGATTTCTTAATGGCTGATACTAAACCTTGAAGTGCATACAGATTAGCTTGTGTAATTGTTGAGTCCGCAATATATACTGGGTACGTTAGCTAATAAGCATCATTTTGTAGATATTAAAGCAGACATTCACTCACAAAGGCCATTATTCTAACTTTCCCCCCTTTCTGTCATAAATGTAAAAGTTTTTTGGGGGGGAAAGTAAGTACCTTTATCAGGTACTTGCTCCCCGTTCCTTATTCGAGGATGGCATATTGCTGAGTCTGCACCCCCTGCACAACTTCTCCCCCACACTTTTTTGGAGAGCAGGGTAAAATTCTTCTTTAAATACTTTCACAGCCATTAGCTTATATGTTCTATGCTCCTGTATTAAATTGTATTGTAACTGCATTGTCTGCCCTCATGTTGTACAGCACTGCGCAAACTGTTGGCACTATATAAATTCTGTATAATAATAATGATAATATTAATCCTCTTAAAGTGTACTCCCCCCCCCACTCTTTCATTAAAATCACATCATCGTGCAGCTCTGCATGTCGATATGATATTTCATATCTTACATTCATTAAACATTTTGTTGCATTTAATTACAATTACTGTTTTTTCGACTTCTTGGTTGAGTAAGGCACGGCACTGGTGATGTAAGCCCAGCCATAGCTACATCCTGGGAAGTTCCTGTCACATGTTTCACAAGACAGACCCAGAGTTCCAGGCAGTGTATCAATAAGTAAAAGGGAGTTCGATTTATCTGCCTTTAATCAAACTGGCCACCATGAAAAGAATGGGGAGTTAAAGAAAAATAAGGAACGCAAAGAATAAAAAGACTGCAATTATATAACTCTGGTCTATATGATTTATTATCCTGTGCCAAGTATGGTTACAAGATAAGAAAAGGGGAAAAAAATCTACATAAACAAATATCACATAAATGAATAAAATTAAAATAATTGAAATTAAAAAAACAAAAACATGTGAAATCTAAAAGCTGCAACCAATTGTGTAAGACAGACACAATAAACACAAACAGCAAAGAAGAGGTTGCACTAATTTATAGATAATAGTGATATATAAATGTCCATAAACATTAATAGTCCATAAATGTGTGTAAAAATAATAGTGAAAGAAATATTGATGTAATAAAAACTAATCTGCTCTTGTGTAGTTCTTCAGTGAAAAAAGAGCAACACCACCACTTGTGAATCCGTCACCAGAAATAGATGGCTCCTTACCAGAAATTCTGACCATAAAGGTCTTCAGCGCTTTATAATAGACATCAGCAGAACCTCTGGATTAGAAGACAAACTTGAGTTCCTAGTCCTTAACAAGACTGTACTTCCAACTCGAATGGCTATGGATGTATCTCGCCATGAAAAAAAACAATAATAATCCGCCATAGTGTAAAATCGTATTAAAAGAACTGCACTTACAAGCATCCAAAGTTAGAAGCCAGTGAATGCCGAATGGTAAACCGCAATAAAATAAAGCCGGCTGGCTCTCTCCACATCGCCTGTCCTTCCAGGATAGCACGCGGTGATGTCAGCACGTCGCGACCCGACATGTTTCCTCACAGACGTTGTCCTGGGGTACGGGTGGCGTGCTGACTCACTGCTATTTAACCATGTATCTAAACCAAGCCTCGGTTTGATCTTCAGGTCATTTATACATAAAATACCATATTGAATGAGGGAAAGTTTGCCATTACCTCATCGAATTGAATTAAGTTAAAGACAAGAGAACAAATAAAACTAAAATCTCCATCATTTAAAGCAGAGAGATACAAAAGGAGATAACTATGTAAAACCTTCTCTCCCCTTCCCGAAATGAATAATTATGAGATATTATATGCTCACCAACAAGTACCGGAAGGTACTAAAAGGGACCCACTATAATAAAACATCAATGATGACAACTATATTATTTTAAAACATCCTCCTTTTTGACAGGGAGGGTGCCATACAAAGAAAACTGTAAAAGGTATTTTTACATAATTTAATTAAATGTCTCCCAAACTCTTAAAGGCATAAAGCCCACTGAGAAAATCAAACCAGGTTCACAATGGAATAACTTTCTTAATCTAATAAATAAATACTTATATACCAAATCTAATCTAACTCATCTGGAAATCATAAAATCCCCTTTATTTATTTATTAAACTGATTGAGTCACTATGAATTGTCAATAAACGCATTGACGTCCACGTCAATATTCAATCCATAGGGGGCATAAGATTTAATTTTTTAAATCCAGGCCATTTCTAGCCTGGAAATATCCCTAATGAAAGAACCTCCTCTCCAATGAGGTTGGAATTTATCAATTCCAACAAAAATTGTATTCCTTGGGTCTTTATTATGTACCAATAGATAATGTTTAAATACAGAAGGTTGTCTAAAACCCTTTGATATTAGCAATATGTTCAATTAGACGCACCTGCAAGTGGCATTTAGTCTGGCCTACATATTGCAGGCCACAAGGGCACTGCAACAGATAGACAACATCCGTACTTGAACATGTGATGAAAGGTTTAATTTGATGTTTCAGGCCTGTAATAGTGGAGGTAAACTCCATGCTCTTCCTTACTTTACAAATGTTGAGTGAGCACACCTGACATCTTTTACACTGATGACAACCAGTAAGGTTATGAAAGAAGCTGGGCTTATTTTTAGGAGGGTCTAAAACATTTGGCACTAGTCTATTCCTAGGGGAGGAAGCCCCTCTAAACACCACCTGAGATTTATCCGGTAGAACTTTACCAAGTACCCGGTCATTTCCTAATATGTACCAATGTTTCTGAATAAGCTGCTTATCATTTCTGTGTTGTACTGAATAAGAGGTTATGAAAGGTGATACAGAGAAACCATTATCTTTAAACGGACCGTGACTTCTCTTTCAACAAATCATTTCTGTCCAATTGGATGACTTTAGTGCAAGCTGAGACTTTAACCCAGAGGTTTTTGGAGAAGGGTTATGATCTTCACTTCCTCAAGGAAACTTTGAATCATGTCATCTAATTGGACAGAAATTATTTGTTTTGTTGTTGTTATTTGAGATTATGGTTATTGTTGTCTTTGAGAATGCCCTTTGAGAATGCCCTGTGGGAGGGACGAAAGGCATTGACTTGGTTTCCGGTCTCTCAGTTCGTCACATCCAACAGCTGTGGTGCGCACTTTGGAACGCATGCGGAGTTCAGATCCCGGAATTGGCTGTTGCAACCAACCAATACAATACATCTGCCCTCGTACATATCCATATCAAGGCTAATGATGTCTACATTATTGTAAGTGTATTTCTATTACTCATATCTAAATAAAGGAATGTATTACACTATCTTTGGATCCTCTCTCTTTCGTTCTATGAGCCAAAGCTTTGGCAAGAAAGTATAGGTAATGCACCTGGTCTCACTTACCAGTAAAGTCTGCCAGACCCACCTGATATATGGCTAAGGGGTCCATGATATCTGGTAAGTGTGTTTGCTGCTGGGGAGTGGAACACTGAGCACTGCATGAGATATCCTACAATTTTCTCTTTTTTCAATTGACTTTCACTGGCTACTTGCTTGCTCTTAAACGTTATATTATTTGCTCATTGGATGTGTATGTTTTTGTACTGCATGGATCTATGTAAGGTGGATCTATTATATTTTTTCATGCACTTCAGCACTTTAGGTTTTTAGGCATTTTTGGTGTATTTTTGACTCCGTTTATGAGGTTTGGTTATTGTTTTTGTGTTTGTGCTGTGGTTCCTAATTTTACAGATTTTTTCACGTTGTGATGAACAGCGGCAGTCATCGGTTGGTGTAAACAAATCTTTTAGTGCAGATTCATCCCCTCTCCTTTTCAATCTTTAAACCTAGTGGTAATCTGGACACCCATATAAGTGGGGGAGGTGACCCACTGTAGTGGGAGGTCTACCGTTGATTTTGCATTGTCATCTAAGGGCAGTATGGATGATTTCCCCCAGTTTACTTTAAGTCCAAAATACTTAGCAAACTCATTTAGAATGGTTAGTGCTGCTTGTAAGGATGGATCCAGGTCTTTGAGGAATAAAATTAGGTCATCAGCGTATAAAGCCAGGCATTCTTTTATGGAACCTACACGAATAGCTACAAATGCCTGGGACGCTCTAAGTGCAATAGCGATGGGTTCCATTGTCAAGACGAAAAGGAATGGAGAGAGTGGGCACCCCTGTCTCGTACCCCTACCTATATTAAAAAAGTGAGAGACAGACAAACCAAGTCGGATTCCCACACGAGGACTTCGGTATAGCATTTCTATCCATCTAGGGAACTTTGGCCCAAAGCCCATAAGCTCCAATACCTTATGCATATACTGCCAGTCCACAGAATCAAAAGCTTTTTCGATATCTATGGATAACAAAACCCATCGGAGGATATTTGGAGGTGAGTGAAAAATCTCAAGTTTATGTCTGGTGATTTCCCAGGCATTAATCCAGTTTGATCGATGTTAACCAAGGAAGTAGTGTCGCCAACACCCTGGTCAGGATTTTCAGACCCATTTTTAGTAGGGTAATGGGATGATAGGACAAACAGGCAATGGGGTCTTTGCCAGGTTTTAAAAGTAGTACCATATAGGCGTCTAACATGGAGGTGGGGAGGGTTTTTTTGTTCCAAACATTGTGTTAGGAGATTACTAATTCTAGGAGCCAACTGTTCCGCGCAGGATTTATAGAATTCGGCCAGGAGGCCGTCTGGCCCAGGGGCTTTGTGTGGGGGGGAATGCTGAAATAGCTGCCTCCACCTCTAGTGGGGTGATCCTAGCCTTGAGCGAATCCCTGTCTGATTCTGAGAGCACCGGCAACTGTAGACTCCCCAACAGCTCACCTAGCAGCAGTAGGGTTAAAGGATGGGATGGGGGCATACAAGGAGAAATAATAGTTCACAAATTCTGTCAGGATGCCTGAGGGGTCCATCACTATGTCACCACTTGTCAGTCGGATAGCAGGTATACTCACTGGGGTCCTCTGGTCAGCCACCAACATAGGCAATAACTTACCATTTTAATCACCCTGTGCAAAAAGCGATTCAGCTTTACATCTAGTTTCAGTATGTACCAAGTCCTTGAAGTACAAGGGAAGAAGAGGCCGCCCCTCGAACAAGGAAGTGTAAGTAGTATCGGATGGATAAGCGGCGTGTTCCTCCCCACACCCACACTCTGTCTTTAAAGCAACAATTTCAGAATTATGGTCTTTTTGGGCGGTTTTGATTGCGGAGATACATTCCCCCTAGTTACCGCCTTAAACGCATCCCATACCACCGCTGGCTCAGTCAACGTTAGTGGAGCCAATATGATAAGATAGACTTTTGTAAGGGAGTAGCAACCTGATCAACTTGTAACCAGCCCAAAGACAGTCTCCATCCCCCTCTACTAGTCCCAGTGGAAACAACCAGTGTGACAGATAATGGGTTATGATCATAAATGCTCCCTGCCAAATAATCAATCTCCTGAAGAAATGGCAAAAAGGAGGCATTACCAAATGCTAGATCTATTCTAGCTGAGGAGCGAGGAGTTGTGGAGAGGTGGGAATAACTCCTGGATAAGGAATGCTTCCATCTCCAGAGCTCAACCAGCGCTGCAGTTGAGGCCCATTAGAGTAACTCCACAGGACCTGGTCTGCTGGGGTTGGAAGAATACAGAATATGGTTTACTATGGCATTAAAATCACCAAGCAATATCATGGGCATATTGGCATGAGGAGCCAGTTTAACCATTAGGTCATACAGCAATTGAACCTGAAAAGGAGGAGGTACACATATATTAACTAGTAAAAGTGTCTAATGACTGATATCTATCACTACAGCCACAAAAAAACGCAAAGGTGATCAAATACCACCAAAAGAAAGCTCCATTTGTGAGAAAAAAGGACACAAACTTTACCTGGGTACAGCGTTGCATGACCGTGCAATTGTCAGTTAAAGTAACGCAGTGCCGTATCACAAAAAATGGCCTGGTCAGATAGGGAGGTAAATCTTTCGGAGGTTAAGAGGTTAAACTCATTAAAACTGATTAAACAAGAAAAGATTGCAATTATCTATAAGTATCTGTTTGTAGAATGCCATTACCTAAACATTTCTTAAGGTGGCTCTGTTGTAAGATTTACCGCTTTAAGACCGCTAGCAGTACTTTTACTGCAGGTGGGCGGCACAGGCAGGCCGGATCCCATACATGGACATCATCCAGCCTGTTCCAAGTTAGGGGTGTGCTCCTACTGGGATTGCGGATCCCGGTACTGCATAAGATCACATGATCACAAGTTCTTTAAAGCTGTGAATTAGCTTTATTCATAACAGTTATGATTTCTATAGTAACGCTGTGATTGGCCCACAGCTATCACATGTTGGTGCACTGGTGACAGTATGAAAAAAAAAATTGTAAAAAAAACAAACATTTTAATTTCTTAATTTTCAAAAAAATTGTGACAAAAAATTACTACCTCAAAAAACTTGCCATGCCACTTACTATATACCTCAGACTGTCTAAAATTAATTTGGAGGATATTTATACCATCCTGGCATTTTAAGGGCCTCAAGAAATGACAGGCCTTCAGTACATCAGGACTGATCAATTTTCATATATACACTATATTACCAAAAGTATTCTGACGCCTGCCTTTACACGCACACGAACTTTAATGGCATCCCAGTCTTTGTCCGTAGGGTTTAATATGGAATTGGCCCACCCTTTGCAGCTATAACAGCCTCTTCTGGGAAGGCTGTTCACAAGGTTTAGGAGTGTGTCTATGGGAATGTTTGACCATTCTTCCAGAAGCGCCTATTCATTTCTTTATGGAATTTGCTTTGTGAACTGGTGTGACATCATGTTAGAACAGGAAGGGGTTAACAGCATGAGGAGGAAAAAATAAGCCGATTACTGGCTTCTGTAAAAGGAACATTGGTCCCACACAGTGACTGCCAATGCTGCTAGCCAGTGCTCCTAACTAGTACCCACCAGTGCCAACTATCAGTGCCAACCAGTGCCATCTATCAGTGCCCATCAGTGCTGCTAATCAGTGCCACCTCTCAGTGCCAACTTCTAGTGCTGTTAATCAGTGCCCTTCAGTGACGTCTATCAATTTCCATCAGTGCCACCTATCAGTGAAGCCTCATCAGTGCCTCCTGATCAGTGCCCACCAGTGGCACCTATTAGTGCCGCCTTTCAGTGCCCATCAGTTCAGCCTATCAGTGCCTATCAGTTCAGCCTATCAGTGTCCATCAGTGCAGACCTTATCAGTGCACATCAGTGAAGGAGAAAAATTACCTATATGGGTAAGGTGAGGTAAAGTGGCGCTGCCTAATTACAAATGGTCTCAATAAATATGGTTGGTTTAAGATGCAGGGGTGCAAATTGATAAAATACCAGTGTAAAAGTAATATCAAAATTTATATATAAATTAATGAGGGTGTCTCTAAAGTGGTTTGGTGCAAAGTGCATAAATCTGGTGTCTGCTGGTCTCAAAAAATGCAAATATAAATATGAATGTAAAATCACAGTTAATATAACATAAGCTTAAAATATAAATAAAGTGCATTCACATTTATAAATAAACACAGTCTTAAATAGTGCTCGTGCAGTGGGTAAACCAAAAATAAATCAACAGTCTATTAAATTGCTGGGTGAGTCCGTGAAAAAAAACAATATAAAATATGAAATATTTGATCGCCAGTAGTTATTCAGGTGAGAATAAGGTGCTTGCAGTGCTTTTTGGGGGTGATGTGGGTGATGGGCAAAAACACACAGGTGCACCCCTCCAATTGCTCCCGCACTCACTTTTATCAAAGTCCCAGGATCCCGCAGGTATGGGTTATGTCCCGCTGCGGTGTGCTGGAAAGCTTGTTACAGCATATGTAGGCATTGCTCCATCTTGACAGTATCTTGATAGTCCTGGCAGTGACATCATCCAGGCAGGCAGTGGCGCAGGACACAGAGCAGGTCACAGGTCAATGCCCACTGAAAACCAAGGCTGGGTGGTTTAGTGAGCTTTGACGTTGTGTGTAAAGATGGCTGCCCTATATACGTATATCTTCTGGACTCTGTAAGTGGCTTATTTTAGTGGGAATAAAGTATCTTGAAGCAGTCTGCGCTATGTGATGTTCTTTTTTCTCTCTTGCTAAACACACACCACCTCTGAGCCTGCGAACTGGACATCTGAGTGGAAAGTCTCTGACCCTTTACTTATGTGCATTTGATCTCTGTTGTGGGGATCAACAACATCTGGTAAGGAGTGGTGGTGTTTGAGTGCTTCTCTGGTGGTGGTTCTTCTACTCTGGATTTGCCTCTTAAGCGGAGACACATCATTTTGGACTGCTTTCCCATTTATTTAGAATTTTTCAGGGTTTAGCGACACATTTAGTGTTTTATGACTCAAAAAAATGGCCAACACAGAGGTTAACACTTTTGTGAAGATCCGAGGAGCAGAGGCGAGACCAAAGGTCCACGCCACAAAACGATAATGCTCCTTGACCATGGCAAAATGGAGGAAGTGTTAGTGACCGGAACACATTAGAATGTGCAGGTAGGCATTCTTGATGTCGATAGAAGCGAGAAGAAATCCCCCTGACATAGGGATGTCACTACCATGTAAATGGACTCCACGCACAACTTCTGTACTCGCACAAGCAGTTTAGCGCCTTGAGGCCCAGAATTGGACATACCTTGCCTTCCTTCCTGGGAACTTAACCACTTTACCACCGGAGGATTTTGCTGTCTTCCGTCCAGGCCACTTTTTGCGATTCGGCGCTGTGCGACTTTAACTGACAATTGCGCGGTCGTGCGACGCTGTACCCAAACGAAATTTACGTCCTTTTTTTCCCACAAACAGAGCTTTCTTTTGGTGGTATTTGATCACCTGTGCGATTTTTACTTTTTGCGCTATAAACAAAAAAAGAGCGTTTATTTTGAAAAAATAACAATATTTTTAACATTTTTTTATATGAAATTCCCCCCCAAAAAAATGTAAAAACCAATTTTTTAAAAAATTTTTGGCCAATTTGTTTTCTGCTACCTATGTTTGGTAAAAAAAATCACAATAAGCGTATTTTGATTGGTTTGCGCAAAAGTTATTGCGTTTACTAACAAAGGGAAAGATTTCTGTCATTTTTGGTGTTTTTTTTTTTTTTAACGCGTAATGGCGGCGATCTGCGATTTTTTTTGCGGGACTGCAACATTGCGGCGGACAGATCGGACCCTTGACTGACATTTTTGACACTTTTGGGGGTACCAGTGACATTATGCAGTAATCAGTGCTATATATATGCACTGTTACTGTAAAAATGACACTGGCAGGGAAGGGGTTAATTTTATTGGAGAGGGAGGGGTTAATGTATGCCTGGTGCTTACTGACGTGTGGGGGGGGAGGGGACTGAGTGAGTCATGGACAGATCGGATGTCCAGCTATGCTGAACAGTCCGATCTGTCACTCCCTGTCACTATGGAGATCCGCCCGCTTGTGTTTACACAGGCGGGCGGATCTCCACACTAGATCCCCGACGATCGGGGGAAGAGCGGTGGCGATCGCCGCTGCTCCTCCCCTGGCCCGACTCCCGCTGTGACTGAAAACAGTGGGAGCGAGCCTCCGACAGCGTGCAAGCGCCGCCCAGAAGGGGGAGTGTCTGACGACTCTGCCACTCTGCCGCAGTAATATTACTGTGGGCGGTGGTAAAGCGGTTAAAGAGGTTTGAGTAAAAACCCCTGACAACGCTCCAAAATCAGAACTGGAACAATCACCCCTTGAAGAAACAAGTCTTGCAATACCCTAAAGAGACCCGTAAGTGATCTGGGGACAAGTGCAGGTTGGAAGGGAAGAACTTTTCCAGAGGATAAGACCAAACTCAATCTCGTAGCCTGACCAAATAACTTTGTGGACCCATGTGTCCTAAACCAAGGAGGTCCATGGATCCGGAAACCAGCGAAGATGTCCCCCCCCCCCACCCCACATATGGGTGAGGACGCTCCCTCATGCAGAGGCAGCCTTGTCTGCAGGTCTGGAAGAGCCCATTCGTGGCTTGCCAGACCAGGTCCTCTTGGAAACTCTGGTGGAGGTCCTGACATTTGATCCCTTGTCTTGAGACCCTGAGGGATGAAAAAAACCTCTTATGAGCTGAGGAGAATGGCCCACGTCTACGACAGGGCTACTTGCCCTTGGTAGACTGCGGAAGAAGAGTACTTTCCCCCTGCGAGACCCTTAACGATGTCATCCAAGGAAGTTCCAAACAGGCAATCCCCTACAAGGGGGAGATCAGATAAGGCCTTCTTAGAAGTCTGGTCCGCAAACCAGTATTTCGGCCAGATAATACGCTGAAGGACCACTGCTGATACAGACAGCCTAATAATCAAAGGAGCCGCATCCAAAGAGGCATCACAGATAAACTGTAGCCTCTGGATCAACTGATCCAGATCCGCAAGACAGGGGGAAGTCGTTTCCCTTCCAGGTCCCTGTGTAAAGGTTTAGCCCACTCGGTCAGATCTCGCGACACCAGGGCAATAGTAAATACCTGCCTAAGTGCCGAACCAGCCACAGCGAACATATCAGCCAGGGACTCCTCAACCGGAATGAAGGTAGCTATTTTTAACCTGGACGTGAGCCCCAGCAGAGCCGACCACCCAGGGACAGTGGAGGGGAGGGAGGATGACCAAACGGGAGGCAGTGGCTTCAGCCACCCTCACGGGGGCTGCCTCATGTTTCTGCCTGACTAGGCAGAAAAAAACTGCCTATAGCTGAGAGTGGGTGTATAACCCCTGGGAATGCCTATAGGTGTAGTAAAGCTTTTTTCTGCCTAGTGTCCTACTCCTGTAGGGGGCAGTATAACCCAATGGTTAAGAAGAATCAGGAGCTGTGCCCGTCAATGAACGAAAGAGAAACAATATTTATTTACCCAATTAAGCAACTAAATGCCAGTCTAAAAAACATGATGTTAAGCAGGCAGCTAACAAGCTTCAACAAGAGTTTACTTCATGTTCCATAAGTATCTGCAGAGTGAACTCAGTAGTTTACCAGAGTTTGCCAAATTCCTGCTGAAGCTTGCTAAACGGTTGTTACAGCCAACACTGTCTGAATTCATCACTCACAGACTCCACATGAAGAGTAAGCAGTATAAAGCATCAACATATGGATGCTGTATAAAAGTCCTGCAAAATCTTGCTTAATGGGATGTACTGCAGAGTGGAGTTTACAAAGATTCCAAAATGTTCAAGGCACTTAAGGTGGAACTTCAGCCAAAAGGGGAAGTTCCGCTCTTCCTCCTCCTCCCACCTCCCCTGTCACATTTGGATTTTTTTTTTAGGGGGGGGGGGGTTACCTAGCTTTAGCTCAGATCACCACAGGCCTCTCCCCCCCCCCCACTTCCCTGCCTGCAGCCCTCTCTGGTACACATCACTGGTCACAGAAGACTGTGGGACTATTCACAAAGCGCAGCTCTGCTCACGCATACATAGTGGGCAGCAGGCTATGAAGCTGCAAGTCATAGTCGGCTGCCCACAGTTAAGATACCGTTTCTGCGGATCGAAGACCAGTAAAGTAACCAGGTCAGGTGAGGACAGCGCTGGATCCCTGGACAGGTAAGGGTCTGCCTATTAGGCCTCATGCACACTAAATGTTTTTACAGCTGCTGTTTTTGGCATCAGACGTTTTTTTCTGCAGTCAGTAAACTCCCTAGCATGTTATCCCATGTGTCCATGCACATATAGGCTGTTATCAGCAGTGGAGTTTTCTGACTGGAAGTTTTTGAGGGGGTTTTGAGAGGAATATTTTACTGTAAAAATGCTCTAACTCTGTTAAAAGCTCAAAAACGCTGAAAAACACCAATAATTCCTGAAAAATGCAGCAATGCGGCTATTCGGCGAGTATCAGCATTTTTGAGTCATAAGCTTTTGATTCGATTCTCTATCGAGTTGCTTCACATCTCCACTCCAAGTCGCCTGAAGCCAAATGCCTGAAGCTCAAAAAAAGGTCTGGAACTTTTTTTTGCAGCTCGTGTCGGACAGATGTTTTTTGCAAATTTTTATTCTCATAGAAATTAATGGATATGTGGCATTTGCGCAGTTTTGTGCTCATTGGTGCGTTTTGTTGTGTGTTTTTCTGCTCAAATGAAAACGTGTAAACATTAAATAGTAATATATTAATAAATAAATGTAAAAATAAATACACAAATAACTAAAAATCATTAATAAATCATAAAATGTACAATATGTAATACATAAATCAATAATTTACTTTTAACTTTAAAAATATATTAAATAAATTATTATTATTATTATTATTAACTATTGGGGCAGGGCCTGGTGATGTCAGCGTGCTGTCAAAGGAAGATTGCGCCCAGTTTGGTACATCCAAGCTATCCTTAAGGGGGCTGCACACCCTTATTGTGCTACGCACGCTGAGTACACCAGAGCTAGTGCACTGAAAAATGGTAGTTGTTATTTCTTATGGTTTTTATTAAAGTGGTTTTAAATGGTTCAGCAGCACTATGTCAGTTTTCTGATTTCTTTAAAAGTACTACCGATAAGGATTGTTGCAGCAGATAGAGGATTTACTTAACACTAAGACTAAGGGGAAGCCGCATATTGACCTGTGGAAGGTCAGTAATGGAGGTGAGCGCATAGTTTGGAAGGTGGGGGGCACTGGACATTGTTGTATAACCTTTTATGGGACCCATGGACTAGCCTCTTCACTATGCTGGACTTTGTGTTTCAAGCTTACTTTATATCTCTGGAAACGCCTATCACTGATTATCAAGCTTGCTTTGGGGGCACCAAAGCCGAGCTGCAGCTCTGTGTGTTAATTTAGACATGGAGTTGCCGTTCAGCCCTGCCTCCTCTCTCCTGATTGGCTAACTGAGTTTGATTGACAGCAGTGGGAGCCAATTGCGCCGCTGCTGTGTCTCAGCCAAGCAGGAGAGAGAGTCCTGGATGGCTGAGGCACTCATGGACATCACTGGATAGAGAAGGGGTTCAGGCAAGTAAAAAGGGGGCTGCTGCACACAGAAGTCTTTTTATCTTAATGCATAGAATGGATTAAGATAAAAAAAAAAATTACAATTCCATTAAGATAAGCTTTAATATAAAGAGCCCCATCAGTCTCTTCACTAAACTTCTGCTGGTAGACATGATCCCCAGTGTGAAGTGGCTCCAGCACTACTACCCCATGCCCCTAGAAGAAAGATAGTATGATAGATATGTTTCAAGAGCTCCTCATTCAGGGAGTCCTTCAAAGAGGATGGACAAGCTGAATGTACCCAAGTAGATAGAGCGATCAAACTGGGTACAATCAACCTGTCGGAGTTTAAATAGTAAGTCAGCTATAACTTATTTAAATTTTTAGGAGATACTGAAGAGTAAAATCACCTAACAGCTTTATGTGTCTCTCAGGGGCCAATACTTGGGTGTACAGGTCTGTACCCTTAGTCCCTTTATGATTTTAAATTTGTTTTATATTAAGAAGTATGAAACATAAAGAACAAAAACAACTAGGAACACAGCAATCATTTCCAAGGGATATAGGAGAGAAGCAGACTTTTGGATTTCCACAGAAATTTCACTTTTGAATAACCTTCAAAAAGATTTGAGTAAAACATATTGTATTTCTGTAGTTAGTGAGGTACTGTTTTGTTGGCGACAGATTACCTTTAACAATCGTGCTATAAAGGAAGTTAATTAGTATATATTCTGCTACAGCAAGGGAGTAGGCAGAACCTTGCACTTGTGTGACCACTAGTAGGTCCATGTGCCAGATGTAAGCCATTGGGGTTAAAATAGGCTGCTCACTTTGCAAGGCAAGTTGTACTTTGCAAGGGAATTTTCCCCTACCATGGTAAACAAGGCAAAATTTTGCTTTGCAAAAACCATGCAATCACTTCCAAGGGAAAATAAAAAACTGTATAATTCCTTGCTCACGATAGAATGACGGAAGTCAGCAGAGCTTTAGTGGAGGTCTAATATATAAGTGAATCCGCGCTTAGGATGTGAAAGTAATAGAAACAACCGGCTGCAGCCTACCTCTAAAACTATAATCAAAAGATATATAGTTAGGATATGGAAAAGAAAAGGAGGTAAATGGCGCTGCCTAGAAACCAATATATATAATAAATATGAGTATGAGGACAAAATAAATAATAAAAGTACACTGGTGCTAAACTAAGGGGTAACTACCATAAAGTGACTCAATGATAAATATAGTGATAATGGTTGTCTGGGGAGAGGCAACTAGCTGCTTTACCCAAGAAAAATTGTGCAAACAAAAAGAAGTCCAAACAAAAAATAGTCCCAATCCTATAATTCACTTGTAATAAAGAATTGAATATATATCTATGATAGTCTAGTGCAAAAAATAAAATGATAATAAAGTGATAAAATAGTGTAATAAATAGTGAGGAAACTCATTAATTAATGGAAATCCTATACCATAAAAATGCTCTTTGGAAAAATGCGTTTTGGAATTCAGTATATACATGTTTTACACATCTGTACTTTATGCACTTTAAAAGTTTTAATAATTTATTTATCATTCCCGCTATACATGTTTTATAATTTTCGTTTTTAGTAATTTATCTAGCCTTATTTTTGTATCACATATGCATTAATTATTGCACACGTTCACAGGTTTTACACATTGGAGCACTTTTGAGTGTTTTTATGTATATGTGATTTTGGTGAATCGCATCATATATTTTCTTTGCTTATATATACTTTGTTATTTTATCTCAATTTTCCACTTGAGCATTTTTATGGTATAGGATTTCCATGTATTAATGAGTTTGCTCACTATTTATTACACTATTTTATCACTTTATTATCATTTTATTTTTTGCACTAGACTATCATAGGTATATATTAAATTCTTTATTACAAGTGAATTATAGGATTGGGATATTTTTTGTTTGGACTACTTTTTGTTTGCACAATTTTTCTTCGGGAAAGCTAGTTGCCTCTCCCCAGACAACCATTATCACTATATTTATCATTGAGTCACTTTAGGGTAGTAGTTACCCCTTAGTTTAGCACCAGTGTACTTTTATTATTTATTTTGTCCTCATACTCATATTTATTATATATATTGGTTTCTAGGCAGCGCCATTTACCTCCTTTAGTGGAGGTCTGCCTGCCACTTTATGCTGTCATGTTGTCAGATAACGAAACTGCATGTTATATACATTTTGTAGAAGTGCCAGTATAGAAGAAAAGAGCCAACAAAAGTGACCCTTGATTACGGTGACCAGATGTCCCCGGTTCCCAGGGACAGTCTCTGGAATGAGGACACTGTCCCCGGAGCCAGTCTGTCCATGGATGTGTCCCCGGATTGCAGGGGTGGGTGCTGAGCCGGGGGAGGGGGGGGCGCCAAAGCCTGTGGCATACTGGCAGTCTGCCCCAGGTACCACACTTCAGGAGGGGGGGGTGGCCGGTGTCCCCCACTGTTTCAGTTTTCATTTGAATCGCTGGATGCTGCTGTCACCCAAGGTCCCCCTTCCTTGTTTGGCTCCTTCGATAGAAAGCACACTTGTCCAATGGCGGGATGTGTACGGTCTGTCATAGGTAGGAGCCAATCCAGGAGGCGGGACGTGTGTGACGCGGGAGCCCGGTGATTCAATTTAAAGCTGAAAAAGTGGGGGATGTCGGCCTGTATGAAGATGTGATGTGGCTCTCCTCTCTCTCCTCCGCTCTCCCCCCTAATCCCCTCCACTGGTGAGATTGCATTCCTGGGCAATGGTGAGACTAAATTGTTGGGCAATGGTGAGACTAAATTGCTGGGCAATGGTCAGGCTGCACTGGGTGGCAAATGGTCAGGCTGTATTGGGTGGGCACTGGTCAGGCTGCATTGGATGCTGGGCACTGGTCAGGCTGCATTGCATGGGCACTGGTCAGACTGCATTGGATGGGCACATCTGAGACTTGCATTCTTTATGTAACTCACTCCTGAACTCTGCACTCTGTTTTTCTCTATCTTATCTTCATAACATTTGGTAGTCATATCTCAAAAAATTCTAAGAAGTATCTTTTTTTTTTTCTCATGGTGGAAATGTGAAAAATAACATCTATATCATACAATAATTCCATAAACACATAGCACATACACTGCATATATCATTTGAGGAAAATATGCTTATACAATAGTTTACCATTTGCCAATAAAAAAAAAAAAATGTCCCCAGATTTCATTTTAAAAGTCTGATCACCTTACCCTTGGTGGTAAATAGGTAAAATGTAATTAGGCTTAAACAAATTATATCATTGATCCCAATATTAGGAATTATCAGAAATTTTGTTATTAGTTGAATTAATATTGTTGGGTTTATGCAGTTCATATTGGTAAATTGTGTTTTGATTTTTGCATGGTGCATTTAACTTCCCTGGCGGTATTCCTGAGTGTGGCTCTGGGTGGAATTTCAGTGCCATTAGCAGTAACCCTGAGCCACACTCGGGGTACCGGAAGGGAGCATCGCTGGGTCCTGGAAGAGAGGTTACTTACCTTGTCCCCGGGATCCCGCGATGTGTTCCTGCAGCATACGGCGGCCGGATCTTCCGCCTGATGCTGTGTGTCCCGGCTTCCGTGTCCTGCGAGCGTCACCTCAGGGGGGGGGGGGTTTAAACCGGCGGCAAATTTGAAAAGTAAAACACACAAACACACTGATATATTGTAATCCTATTGGATTACATTACTGAATAAAATAAATTGACATTAGTTTGCCCCCCAGTGCCCTTGCTTGCAGTTTTATCTATATATACACACACATTATATGTATATATATATATATATACACACACACACACACACATACACACATACAAGGGGCCTGACCTGAGGACAGGTGTCAGCTGAAAGGGGATACTAGTGAGAGTATCCTGAAGATAAGATTCACCAAGTCACGCCAGGCATTCCCTGATGAAGTCAAGTGACGGTGACAACACGCTTCGGGCAGACAGCTGATAGCTACCGGAAGTGTTGCTGGAGGACAAGCCGGCCGTTCGTGTGCCACAACAGGATCGCCTGTTTTTCAATGTGAGTGTTTTTTATCTCATAATAAATCTATTTTAAAACTACTACACTATTGGAGCCTTCCTCTCTCCTTGCCCTCCCTTGTTTGAGCTACCCTCCAGGACCATCTATCCACTACAGGACTAAGAAGGCTCCCTATACTTACTGGCAACATATAGGAGCCCTGAGAACACTGAGTGGACATCTGAGGGATTCAGGATCCAGGAACAAGGCAAGCCCTTGGGATTTGTATGCTGTTACCTTACAGCTTTAAGGTAAGAATGTAATCATTCATCAGCTGCTTAATTGCATTTCCTGTGCTTTTGATATCTGCCTTATTGGGCCAGTCACTGGCCAAAGACTATTTGTTTTAGATTCATTATTAATTATGGGCTATTTTTTTGAAGATTGTCTATTATCCTTATACACCATTACCATTATTAAGGAATTTATTCTGATGATCACTTAGCATCTTATGCTTTTGTAATCACATTTTTTTTCACCAATTAATTTGATAATATTTAATCTTTTAAGAATAGCACAGCATCTATATTATATATACACCATTGATTCATTTGGGAATAGGAATTAACTTGCTTCATGCTGCTGTTCAGCTTCACAATTACGTGTGTCGCTGTAATTATCACAGATGATGCTAACTATTTGCTTATGAGCAAAGCACAGTCAGAATGAAGAAAATTACCTAGAAACTGCTCATAATAATAATAATAACTGCACTGAATACATTTGTACTGACATCAGAAAGGGTTATATATAGAAAGTGAGATGCAAGTAGGAGAAATAGTATTCTCTTCTTTATTTCTTACTCATTAAAGCCTGTCCCCTGCCAGCATGCTGCTAGGACTGTGGCTCAGTGTAGGGAAGCAGTGGTTTCTCTGCAGAAGTACACCCCCCTTGAGTCAGAGCTATAGCGGAGCTCATGCTTCCTGCTAATTGCAGAGCTCTGGCTCAGATTTAGCAGGAGGCGTGTCAAACTACCGTAGCAAGACCATCACTTCCACACAGAAATGTGTGAGAAAGGAAGGATCCTCTAAGCCGCACATCACTGCAAACCCTACATGTAAGAGTGTAACAGCCTCAGCAGGGACTCCAAAAAGGCCACGGCTCTCAATACGTTTCACTCAGCCCCTGAAGCTTAGTCATGGGGATAAGGCTCCCATGACTAAACTCCAGGGGTGGAGCAAATTGCATTGGGGCAATTCACTGAGGTGCGACTTGAGAACATTCATTTTAAATGGGCTCAAATCTCACCGCATCCACACCAAAGTCACGCATGCAGCAATTTTAGGAACACACTGCAACTGGATCGCATGGCCGTTTTGTGCCATGCAATCCGGTGCAGGCAGATTGCAATTACAGTGTAATTTGAATGTGGTGCAGTTAACGCGCACAGATTGCAGGTTTGCCACACTACATTCTAGTGTGAACTGAGCCCGAGCACCGGTTCACATTGATGCTACTTTGAAATTGCGCTACTTCACTTGAAGTAGCGTGATTTCAAAGTAGCAGGTCAGCGCAACTTCAGGTGCTACTTGAAAGACATCTGTGCGGGTTCATGCACAGATGTCTGTTGAAGTTGCACCCAAAATTGGCAAAAGTAGTGCTGGAACTACTTTTGTAAATTGGTGCAGGGCCGCAAAGTCGGCGTCGCACTGATTGGGACAGTGCCATTGCTGGCACTTGTCATACGATTTGACCTGTCAAATCGTATGACAAATTGCTCCAATGTGAACGAGGGCTTAGGAGCTATAATGAGCACTACAGATATTCAAAGATGCTAATTCTCATGCAGGGAGAGTGTTTTACTTCCATTACCATCAGGTGAGAATTGAAACAGCAGCCTTAAAGCGTTATTAAAGGCAAATTTATTTTTTATTAAAATACCAAACCCGGTATACTACCTGCACCTTGCAATGGTATTGCACAGAACATCCCCCAAAACCTCCTCTTTTGGAGGTCCCCCACCGGTGCTCTTGGCTTCTCCTCTTCTTTGTCTGCCCCCAAAGCAAGTGCTCAAGCGCTTGCTATGTAGGCAGACAGCAGGCTTGCACCTGAGCCAAGCTGTGTCTCCATAGACAGACACAGTGCAGCTCAGCCCCCCCACTCCCTCCTGCTGCCTCACCTCAGTACCTGTGAAGAGAGAACAGTGATGTTGTCCTTGGGCACAGCGTTGCATTAAAAGAGCCAAGTAAGTTATTTAGGGGGGCTGGGGGGAGCCGATCCTGGAAGGTTTTTTACCCTAATGCAAAGAATGCATGAAAGCAGAACATTACCCTAAAGGGCTTCTGCTTTATGCCCTCCTCCCCCCAGGGGTGTATCTGCCACGAGTCAAACAAAGTATTCGCCTTGGGTAACATTTTTCTGTGGGGTGGCACCACCCACAGGCAGAAGAAACAAGATATACTTGATGTGCCTGGGCCAGACTTTACACAGCTTGTTTCCGGCTGCCTCTACAGTACAATAGTGGCAGAGCTGCCTGTAGCAGTGCCGGTGTGCTCCTGTATCCAGCACATGTCAAAGACCAACATATTCTGTGTCAGGCAGAACCACGGATTACTCTCTGCCTGACAACCGCTTTCTAGTCCCAGTGTGACATCATTCAGAGAGGCCAGGAGGCGGGACTGGAGAGGAGAGTGCTGCTGGCTCTGCAACCTGACAGTAAAGAATGTGCAAGTGACTGGACAGAGCAATCAGTTTACCTAAGCCACTGGGCTGGCAGATGATGACTTGTTATTTTGTGTCACAGTGGCAGTGTGAACTGATTGGGGGGGCGGGGGGTGCCCCATTTTAGTCTTGCCTAGAGCAGCACAAAACCAAAATACACCACTGCCTCCCCTTCTCCTTATCTGTTTTGGCCTGGTTTTGACAGGTAGCTGCTCACACTTCTGGTCAGATCACTGAGGCAATCCACTGGCAATCCCCCACCCTCAACCATCTGGAACACATTACAGGTCCCAGAAGGCTGCAGAGCAATTCACAAAGCGCAGCACGGCTTGCACATGTGCAGTGGGCAGCCAGCTGTAAAGAGGCACAGAATCACAGCTGGCTGCCCACAGTAAACATGCCGGTGCCCCGAAGACTGGTGAAGAATCACTGACAATTTAATTTGAGCTGTGCATGCACAGTTCATTTTTTATGTCACAGAAGACTGGGAGCAGGCAGGTAGGTGTATTTTATTGCAGAAGTTTCCTCTGATGAATAGCATGCCAGCTCATAAGTTTTAATAAAATGCCTTCAGTTCTACTTTGAAGTGGTTCGAAAGACAAGAAATGTTTTACCTTAATGCATTCCCTGCATTATGGTGAAAAATGTCTCAGTAGTTACTAGGGGGGAAGGGGTACCGCGCTTCAGGGAAGTAACGCACCTAGTCTAATACCTGATCAGAGAACACCAACCAAACAAGTGTTCAATTACTGTGATAGTGCTCAACCACATCCATGTGTCAGCTACCAATATATACAAATGTGTTTCTAAATAAATAAATATATTATCATCAAATACCAAAATCTCTTCAATATCTAACAAATAAAGTGCATAAGTGTCTTCAGAATTTATATATATAAATAAATAACTCTTAAAGCAAAATAAATAAGTCAAAGCTAAAAACCACAAAATTGTGAGGGTGACAAAGTGCTCAGTGCTTAAAATAACTGGTGGGTGAGTTGATTAATAATCCTAATATTCAGTCCTTATAAAGTGTTTAAACGTGTCCAAAAAAGCACAAATCAATTGTGTTGCAGAGTAATTGTGATCTTCTTCTTCTATAAAGTGTTGCCTCCACCTAACACCGTGTAGAATGTGGGGTGCTTCTTCTCACTCGTTACCCCTAAGGATGTGCTAGATGCTCACCTCAATGTATAAGGTAATACGCCTTATGTGACAAATCAGCTACTCCTTTCCTCTCCTTCCTTCTCCTACAGTCAGAGATGGTGTACAGCCTGTGTTGTATGGATCGGGGTATAGGGCTCTCCAGATGTCCCACGGATCTCAAAATTAGAAACTCACATAGTGCAATATTGCCATACTCAAACTACTTTATTGAAAAAGATTTAAATGCACTTACAAACAGACGTTTAAAATAGCGTTTCTCGCTGCAAACAGGGTATTGCGGTCCTCACTTCCGCATCCGAACATCACTTCCGGTCAAACAGCCCACCAAAGGCCAAAATAGCTCAGTTGGGAGAGCGTTAGACTGAAGATCTGAAGGTCCCTAGCTCGATCCCAGGTTTCGGCAAGCGCACGTGCACCTTTAAAAGGGCCGTTTGACCGGAAGTGACGTTCGGATGCGGAAGTGAAGGACTGCAATACCCTGTTTGCAGCGAAAAACGCTATTTTAAACGTCTGTTTGTAAGTGCATTTACATCTTTTTCAATAAAGTAGTTTGAGTATGGCAATATTGCACTATGTGAGTTTCTAATTTTGAGATCCGTGGGACATCTGGAGAGCCCTATACCCCGATCCATACAACACAGGCTGTACACCATCTCTGACTGTAGGAGAAGGAAGGAGAGGAAAGGAGTAGCTGATTTGTCACATAAGGCGTATTACCTTATACATTGAGGTGAGCATCTTGCACATCCTTAGGGGTAACAAGTGAGAAGAAGCACCCCACATTCTACACGGTGTTAGGTGGAGGCAACACTTTATAGAAGAAGAAGATCACAGTTACTCTGCAACACAATTGATTTGTGCTTTTTTGGACACTTTTAACCACTTAAGCCCCGGAGGATTTTCCTGCTAAACGACCAGGGGGTATTTTGCGATTCGGCACTGCGTGCTTTTAACGGACAATTGCGCGGTTGTACGAATTTGACGTCCTTTTTTTCCCGCAAACAGAGCTTTCTTTTGGTGGTATTTGATCACCTGTGCGCTTTTTACTTTTTGCGCTATAAACAAAAAAAGAGCGTACATTTTGCAAAAATAACAATATTTTTCACATTTTTTTATATGAAATTCCCCAAAAAAAAATGTAAAAATCAAAATTTTTTAACATTTTCGGCCAATTTGTTTTATGCTACATATGTTTGGTAAAAAAAATCGCAAAAAGCGTATTTTTATTGGTTTCAGCAAAAGTTATTGCGTTTACGAACAAAGGGAAAGATTTTTGTCATTTTTGTTGTTTTTTTTTTAACACGTAATGGCGGCGATCTGCGATTTTTTTTGCGGTACTACGACATTGGGGCGGACAGATCAGACCCTTGACTGACATTTTTGACACTTTTGGGGTTACCAGTGACATTTCTACAGTAATCAGTGCTATACATATGCACTGTTACTGTAAAAATACACTGGTAGTGAAGGGGTTAACTTTATTTGGGAGGGAGGGGCTGTGTGTGTCCCTAGGGGCGTGCTTTCTACTGTGATTGGCTGTGGCTTGAGCTGTAAGGACACTGATCAACGGATCTACACAGTAGATCCGTGTGATCAGTGTCTTTACACCGAGGAGAATGACAGGTGGCTTGTTTACACAAGCCGTCTGACTTTCTCCCTCTCCCCCGACGATCGCCGAGTGACCGGCGGACATCGGGTCCGCCAGTCACACGCGCGGGGGGGTCCGTGACCGCGCGGGAGCGGGAGCGTGCCTCCGCGGGCGCGCGCTCGCTCCCCAAAGCCTCACAGGCTAGCGACGTAGACCTACGTCGCTCTGCCTGTGAGGGGCTGACTGCCGCAGTAAATATACTGTGAGCAGTCGGCAAGCGGTTAAGCACTTTATAAGGACTGAATATTAGGATTATTAATCAACTCACTCACCCGTTATTTTAAACACTGAGCACTTTATTGTCACCCTCACAATTTTGTGTTTTTTAGCTTTGACTTAATTTATTTTGCTTTAAGAGTTATTTATTTATATATATATAAATTCTGAAGACATGTATGCACTTTATTTGTTAGATATTGAAGAGATTTTGGTATTTGATGATAATATATTTATTTAGAAACACATTTGTAGATATTGGTAGCTGACACATGGATGTGGTTGAGCACTATCACAGTAATTGAACACTTGTTTGGTTGGTGTTCTCTGATCAGGTATTAGACTAGGTGCGTTACTTCCCTGAAGCGCGGTACCCCTTCCCCCCTAGTATATACTTCACACTGTATGGTCTACAGTACCTGTATACGCAGCATCTAGGAAGTGTACACTAGATTTTCTCCAGACAGCGCGAGACTCATACCAATACATATTGTCTCAGTAGTTGTATCATCCCCTCACCTCCCTACAGTCAGGTCCATAAATATTGGGACATTGACACAATTCTAAACTTTTTGGCTCTGTACACCACCACAATGGATTTGAAATTAAACAAACAAGATGTGCTTTAACTGCAGACTTTCAGCTTTAATTTGAGGATATTTACATCCAAATCAGGTGAACGGTGTAGGAATTACAACAGTTTGTATATGTGCCTCACACTTTTTAAGGGACCAAAAGTAATGGGACAGGTTAACAATCATAAATCAAACTTTCACTTTTTAATACTTAGTTGCAAATCCTTTGCAGTCAATTACAGCCTGAAGTCTGGAACGCATAGACATCACCAGACGCTGGGTTTTATCCCTGGTGATGCTCTGCCAGGCCTCTACTGCAACTGTCATCAGTTCCTGCTTGTTCTTGGGGCATTTTCCATTCAGTTTTGTCTTCAGCAAGTGAAACGCATGCTCAATCGGATACGGTTCAGGTGATTGACTTGGCCATTGCATAACATTCCACTTCTCTCCCTTAAAAAACTATTTGGTTGCTTTCGCAGTATGCTTCGGGTCATTGTCCATCTGCACTGTGAAGCGCTGTCCAATGAGTTCTGAAGCATTTGGCTGAATATGAGCAGATAATATTGCCCAAAACACTTCAGAATTCATCCTGCTGCTTTTGTCAGTAGTCACATCATCAATAAATACAAGAGAACCAGTTCCATTGGCAGCCATACATGCCCACGCCATGACACTACCACCACCATCCTTCACTGATGAGGTGGTATGCTTTGGATCATGAGCAGTTCCTTTCCTTCTCCATACTCTTCTCTTCCAATCACTCTGGTACAAGTTGATCTTGTTCTCATCTGTCCATAGGATGTTGTTCCAGAACTGTGAAGGCTTTTTTAGATGTTGTTTGGCAAACTCTAATCTGGCCTTCCTGTTTTTGAGGCTCACCAATGGTTTACATCTTGTGGTGAACCCTCTGTATTCACTCTGGTGAGGTCTTCTCTTGATTCTTGACTTTGACACACATACACCTACCTCCTGGAGAGTGTTCTTGATCTGGCCAACTGTTGTGAAGGGAGTTTTCTTCACCAGGGAAAGAATTCTTTGGTCATCCACCACAGTTGTTTTCCGTGGTCTTCCGGGTCTTTAGGTGTTGCTGAGCTCACCAGCGCGTTCTTTCTTTTTAAGGATGTTCCAAACAGTTGATTTGGCCACACCTAATGTTTTTGCTATCTCTCTGATGGGTTTGTTTTGTTTTTTCAGCCTAATGATGGCTTGCTTCACTGATAGTGACAGCTCTTTGGATCTCATATTGAGAGTTGACAGCAACAGATTCCAAATGCAAATAGCACACTTGAAATGAACTCTGGACCTTTTATCTGCTCCTTGTAAATGGGATAAGGAGGGAATAACACACACCTGGCCATGGAACAGCTGAGCAGCCAATTGTCCCATTACTTTTGGTCCCTTAAAAAGTGGGAGGCACATTTACAAACTGTTGTAATTCCTACACCGTTCGCCTGGTTTGGATGTAAATACCCTAAAATTAAAGCTGAAAGTCTGCAGTTAAAGCACATCTTGTTTGTTTCATTTCAAATCCATTGTAGTGGTGTATAGAGCCAAAAAGATTAGAATTGTGTCGATTGTCCCAATATTTATGGACCTGACTGTACTTACCTGAGTCCTATCTCGATCTAGCACTTAAAGCAGGAAAGGAAGACTTCTCAATCAATACCAGAATAGAGTAAAATGCCAAAACATACATAGATACAGAGGGAACATTCTTGTATACAACAAGGTACGCAAATAGCAAGTCTAGTACTTCCCCCACTTGCTTTTCTGGAGGAGATAGAGTAAAGAAGACAGAATGAGCAATAGAAAAAGGAGGGGCAGGAGGGTAGAAAAGAAGCGACAAGAGGTAATAGAGGTAGGAGGAGGGAAAGGTAGAACAGGGAAAATATGGGGGGCGGCGGCAAAGGGAAGAAGGGTAGGGGGGGCCCAGCATGGAAGGATGCAAACAAAATGGTCAGATATCAGTCGATGGAACTACCCACTCAACAGAGCAGCGCCCTCCTCAGAAGCCACAAAGAGGTCCCAATTTCGCCATAGAGCTGCATATTTCTCATGCTGGTGTCTGGAGGACAAAACCAGATCCTCCATCCTACTGATGGCCTCCACTCTACACACCCAACTCGCAACTGTAGGGGGGATGGCTGCTTCCAATGAAGAGGAATGCAGCACTTGGCCACGTTGAGGAGGTGTCCGATAATCGATTTTTTGTAAGAAGAGGCCGGTATGTCCGAATGATGTAATAAGAAGAAAGCAGGATCATTAGGGATGGGGTGGTCTGTGAGGGTCTGAATAATTCTGTGCATTTCCGACCAGAAATGTGTCAACAAGGGGCATGACCAGAAAATGTGCAATAGGGTGCCCGCTGCACCCTGACATCGCCAACAGCGGTCCGACACCTCCGGAAAGCATTTACGGAGCCTCACAGGGGTATAGTACCATCTGGTAAGTATCTTAAAATTGGTCGCCTGTAGTTTGGTGCACATAGAAGATGTAAGCGTGAACCTGAGCATGCAGTGGACCTGAGCCAGAGAAAACGAACGGCCTAAGTCGGTCTCCCATCTACGCACAGTGGGAGCCTTTTGGCTCTAGCTGCTGTCAATCAAATCCTGTAAGGAGGAAGTGGTAGGCATGCGGCTAGCTATGGTCATAGCCACAGAAGGGGAGGAGCAGAGAATGGCAGAGAGGGACCCCTGAAGAGGGGGTTCAGGCCCTGTGGTGTTGCACAGAGCCAGTAAGACTTTTTTTTTAATCAAGAACAATTTTATTGAGATGCCAACAACAATACATTTACATAGTTAGTCAGGTTGAAAAAAGACACAAGTCCATCCGGTTAAAAAAAAAAAAAATGGATTGAAAACTCAACCATACAATCCCATATAAACAATCCTATACCCGCTGCTGATCCAGAGGAAGGCGAAAATAAACACCAGCAAAGCATGATCCAATTTGCTACAGCAGGGGGAAAAAATTCCTTCCTGATACCCCGAGAGGCAATCGGATATTCCCTGGATCAACTTTACCTTAAAAAAATTTTAGTACCCAAATTTTATGTACACCTAGGAAAGAATCCAGGCCTTTTTTAAACCAATCTAGTGAGCTAATCAGAACCACCTCCACATTATTCCACATTTTCACAGCTCTTACGGTGAAGAAACCTTTCCGTATTTGGAGGCGAAATCTGTTTTCCTCTAGACGTAAAGAGTGCCCCTTGTCCTCTGTGTTGACCTTAAAGTGAACAACTCAACACCAAGTTCACTATATGGACCAATTATGTATTTATACATGTTGATCATATCCCCCCTCAATCTCCTCTTCTTAAGAGAGAATTAATTCAGTTCCTCTGATTTTTTCTCATAGCTGAGGTCCTCCATGCCTCTTATCAGTTTGGTTGCCCTTCTCTGCACTTTCTCCAGTTCCCTGATATCCTTTTTAAGAACTGATGCCCAAAATTGAACTGCATATTTCAGATGAGGTCTTACTAATGACATGTACAGGGGCAAAATTATATCTCTCTCTCTGGAGTCCATGCCTCTGTTAATACAAGAAAGGACATTGCTTGCTTTGGAAACAGCAGCTTGGCATTGCATGCTATTATTAAGCTTATGATCTATCAGAACACCCAGATCCTTCTCCGCCATGGATTCCCCCAGTTCTACTCCACCTAGTATGTATGATGCATGCATATTCTTAGCCCCACATGTGCATAACTTTACATTTATCAACATTAAACCTCATTTGCCACATGGTTGCCCAATGAAACAGTGCATTGAGGTCAACTTGCAAGTTGGAGACATCCTGTAAAGAAGTTACTCCACTGCAAAGCTTGGTGTCATCTGCAAAGACTGAAATGCTACTTTTAATCCCAGACCCTATATCATTTATAAAGATATTAAAAGGTAAGGGTCCCAACACTAAACCTTGGGGCACACCACTGATAACTTTAGACCATTCAGAGTAATGGGCCATACACACTATAAGATTTTCTGAAGACTTTTTCCTTTAGACTTACCAAAACCATATAATATGAGGTCAAACCTAAACACTTTCAATTTGTATGCAATCTGGCAGGCCCTTGCACTACATAGAAAAGGTAAATCTGAAGGAAAAAGTCTTCAGAAAATCTCATAGTGTGTATGGCCCTTAAGAATCATTAACCACTGCTCTCTGAATTCTATCTTTAAGCCAATTTTCTATCCAATTATAAACTGATCTTTAAAAGCCAGTAGACTTTACCTTACACATTAGCCGTATGTGGGGAACTGTGTCAAACTCTTTTGCAAAATCCAAGTATACTACGTCCACAGCCACCCCTCTGTCCAAGGTTTTACTTACCTCCTCTCAAAAAGAAATCAGGTTTGTTTGACAACTTCTGTCTTTCATGAATCCATGCTGTCTGTTGCCTAAAATATTTTTTTCCAGCAAGAACCCATCTATGTGGTCTTTTATTAAACTCTCCAATATCTTTCCGACTATAGAAGTTAAACTAACAGGTCTATAGTTACTTGGCAAAGACTTTGATCCCTTTTTAAATATAGGCACCAAATTGGCCCTACGCCAATCCAGTGGTACTATTCCAGTCCTTAACGAATACCTAAAAATTAAAACAATGGCTTAGAAATTACAGTGCTCAATTCTTTTAGGATGCATGGGTGGATACCATCTGGTCCAGGCTCTTTTCCCCCCCCATTCTGTCAAAATATTTCTGGGCCATATCACTTTTGAGCCATTGTGGAACATTTGGGGCTGTGTCAATACCATCCTCATTATGGTCATGAGCTCCCCCATGCTCCTTTGTATATACAGAGCTGAAGAAAGCATTTAACAAATTTGCCTTCTCTTTGTCCCCAGTCACCCACTCCTGATTATTTTGTAAAGGGCCTACATGCTCAGACCTAACCTTTTTACTGTTAATACATTTGAAGAATTTTTTGGGGTTTGTCCTACTATCTTTTGTAATCTGTCGTTCATTTTTACATATTCTGTTATATTCTTTGTAACAATTAAACAATGATAGTGTTACCTCATTTTTATATCTTTTAAAAGCTCTTTTCTTTTTATCTATAGCTTTTTTTACTTTTGCCGAGAGCCACATAGGTTTTATTTTTAGCCTTTTAAACTTATTACCCATGGGAATATACTTTGCAGCGAGTTTGCATAAAGTCTTTCTGAAAAATTCCCATTTCTGTTCTGTGCTCATTGATGCCAATATTCCCTCCCAGTCTAAATCCTGGAGAGCAGACCTCATCCTTGGAAAATTTGCTCTCTTAAAGTGTTTTTGTATTTCCTGTATGCGTTTTTTGCTTACAGCTAACATTATATGAAATCATGTTATGGTTACTGCTACCCAGATGTTCTTTTATATGAACATTGTTAATAAGCTCTGCATGGTTTGAGATTACCAGGTCCAACAGAGCATCATTTCTAGTGGGGGCCTCAATAAACTGCACCATAACATTTCCTTGTAATAGGTTTATACATTTTTGCCCTTTAACTGTTCCAGCAGTGCCATTACTCCAGTCAATGTCTGGGTAGTTAAAATCCCCCATTATTAACACTGTCCCAGCCCTTTCTATCTGTGCCAGGAGCTGAGTCTACACCTCCTCATTAATACTGGGAGGTCTATAACAAACTCCAATGATAATCTTTGTTTTACGCACACCCATGTACATTTCAACCCATAATGCTTCAGATTCAGCACACTCTCCATCAACTAGGTCATCTTTCACACTCACTTTGAGATCACTTCTCACATAGAGACAAACACCACCACTCCTCCGTTTTACCCCGTCTTTCCGAAAGAGAGCATAGCCAGGAATATTAATAGCACAGTCATGTGAAGAATCAAGCCCAGATTCAGCAATACCAATTAAGTCATAGTTCTCCTCGTGCACCAGAGCTTCCAACTCACCTATTTTGCTTGGCAGACTTCTGGCATTGGTGAACAAACACTTTAAATCATTGTCCCATTTTGCACACTTATTTTAAAAACTCCTCCAGCCTTCCCTTAAACCTTTCCCCTAGCACAACAGACCCCCTTCCATTTAGGTGCAAACCATCTTTAGCATATAGGTTGCACCCCAATGAAAAGTGAGCCCAGTGCTCTAAAAACCCAAATCCCTCCTTCTTACACCAGGTCTTTAGCAATGCATTCAGCTCTCTAATCTCCCCCTGCCTTTCCTGTGTTGTGCATGGCACAGTCAATATTTCAGAGAATATCACCTTGGAGGTCCTTCCCTTCAGCTTGCAGCCTAGTTCTCTAAATTGGTTTTTAAGGAGCCTTCCCCTTCCATATATTCTGTCATTGGTTCTAATGTGGACCAAGACAGCTGGGTCATGCCCAGCTCCTTCCAGTCCACCCAGTCCAGCATCAACCCAGTCCACCACATGCCAAACCCTGGCACCAGGGAGACAGCAAACCATTCGGTTGAGGTGATCCTGGCGACCAATTATTCTATCAGTCCTTCTGATTACAGAATCCCCAATTACCACCAACTGTCTAGGCCTACCTACAGTCCCCTCAAAACCTCTACTAGACGGACTGCTCTCCTGGCTGTTAGGGATAGCAGTGACATCTAGGGCTGCCACCTCTGAGTTTGTCACCCCCACATCTTAACCCAACATGTTAAATCTGTTAGGGTGCTCAAACCCAGGGCTGGCCTTCCTTTTCTGTGAGCCCCTACCACTCCCTCTTACTGTATTAACCCATCTTCCTACCTGATAAACCTGACTTACCCCTCCACCCTCCCCATTAACCCCACTAGCCACCTGCTCAGTGAGCAGAGGACCCCCTTCAAGGTTGTCAGTTCTGCCCAGTGTTGCAATTTGCTCCTCCAGATCTCTAACGCGAGCTTCCAGAAGGACAACCTGCTCACATCTGTTGCAGCGGTATCCATCCTGGAGCAGTTTCTCCGTTATTGTATACATGCAGCACACTGTGCACTGCACAAAACCTTCAATCTTGCTAGCACACATTTTCCCAGTTACAACAATAATACAACTAACAGAACATTTCAGATGTTACTTACAGGTCTGAAGACTCCTGTTCAAATCTCATGTTGTAAACTCTGGTTTTTAACTCACCAGAGATCTAGCAAGCAAAAAGGTGACAAGCTAAATAGCACCTATGACCAGTTAACCACTCCCCTTAATTAGTAGTCTGACGGAAGGAAAGAAAGAAAAAAAAAAAGGCTATTTAAAAAAAAAAGTGACAGAAAAAAAGAGTAACAAAAAAAAAGGGGGAAAAAAAACCCCAAAAAACTGCAAGAAAAGAGCCCCTTAAAATGCAAACAGTCACCAGCAGTCAAAATCAAAACATTACCAAGTCTGCAGGGGCCAGGCCCGGAGTATGTACTTTTTTTCCAACAAATAGAGCTTTCTTTTGGTGGTATTTGATCACCTCTTCGGTTTTTAGATTTTGTGCTATAAACAAAAAAAGAGCAACAATTTTGAAAAAAAAAAACCCACAATATTTTTTACTTTCTGCTATAAAACATTCCCAATAAAAAAAATTAAAAAATCAACATTTTTTTTATCAGTTTAAGCCAATTTGTATTCTGCTACATATTTTTGGTAAAAAAAATCCACAAAAGTTATAGCGTTTACAAAACAAGATAGGTTTTTGGACTTTTTTTTTTTTTTTTTCTATTAGTAATGGATCACAATTTTTAGCAGGACTGCGACATTGCGGCAGACAGATCAGACCCCTAACTGACATTTTTTACACTTTTTGGGGACCAGTGACATTAATACAGTAATCAGTGCTCAATAAAATGCACTGTTACTATATAAATGGCACTGGCAGGGAAGGGGTTAACACGGGGGTGATCAAGGGGTTAATTGTATGCCTGTTTATGCTTATTAACTGTGGGGGGAAAGGGCTCTGTGACAGGCACAGAGAGATCGGGGTTTCAGATTGCGGGAGGCCAGCAGCGATCACCGTCGCTCCTCCCGTGGTCTGGATCCCGCTGTGTCGAGACCGCGTGCACATAAATAATCATGCATATCTACATGATTATGCGTAGCCGAGGCGCCCTATATCTGCATTAGGTGGTCGGCAAGTGGTTAAGGGTAATTTAACCACTTAAGGACCTGGCCTATTAATGGCACATGTTGTTTACAAGTTAAAATCAGTATTTTTTTCTAGAAAATTATTTAGAACCCCTAAACATTATATATATGTCGCACCCTACAGGTAGGTGCTAGGCAAATGTATAGTGGGCCTTGTCTGCCTAACAGCAGGGCTGTGATTTATTCAGTAAGGGTGTCAGGACTTCCAGATGTGCCTGTTGAAGGGAGAAGTGTCCCCACTGGCTCCTGTGAGAGGCTTCTCATAGGGCAGTGTGGGAAGCCCAATCAGGGGACACATCCCAGCTTGTAACTACCCCAGAAGGCAGATTATGCTGCAAAGGATTCTGGAAGTGGGTATAAGTTTGGGGGAAGTGCGTGGCATGGTGTCTTTGGCAGAAGCAGAGTCCCAGGAAGGAGAGTGTGGCTGTCTCTCCTCCTGTCTGAGGAAGCGGATGTCTCTGGGTGTCGCCTGAGAATCCAGAGAGTGCTGAGTTGAGCTGAGGGGATCCGGTGTGCCGAGAGCCTGCGGAGAGAGAGAGGGGTCCAGTCCCTGGAAAGCCTACACAGGTCGTGAGTACTGAGGATTGCCCCTGGGGGTCTGCCAGAGTTAAAGGGGACCACTCCGGAAGAGGTTCTGGGATCCAGTGCCAGCTAGCTGAAAGGGGGTACCTAGGTTGAAGACCCTGAAGTTACAGAGGGGGGTGCATAGACAGTGAACCCCGAAGAGTTCAAGCTAAAGGGGGCACCTGCTAATGGGCCCTGAATTGTACAGAGTGTGCCTGTTGGGATTAGCAGCTTTACAGAATTCCACAACATACTACCTCAAGCCACGCAAGGCGGGAAGGAAGTGTTTAGTGACTTGTTGCAGTATAACAGTGTCGGTGGTTCTACAATTTCACAGTCCTGGATCTTCTGGACTAGAAGTCAAGGATTCAGCACTTTTATTAAGCTACAGAGTATTCGCAGAGTTAGTGAGTGTTGGCTGGCGTCAAGGAAGCGCCAACAGGCATTTTTCATGAACAAAGTCCCAAGTTTACATAGTTGAAGCCTAAAGGAGTATCCCACTCATTCCCTTCTCCCATCCCCTTTATCTACAATAAAACAACAAAACCAAGATGCCGGAGTTGTCCATGTCTCAGTCTCTACATCCAGGGTCGCAGCTCACATGGGCTGGAGAGGTAACCGGTAACAATGGCCGACCCACATCAGGCCACAGGCCTGGAAAACCTGCTACATAAATATACATAATTTTTAGCAAATACTCTGGAGAATAAAATGACCATCGCAGCAATATTTCTTGTCACGTGGTATTTGCGCAGTGGTCTTTTAAATGCAATTTTTTTGGAAAAAATACATTTCAATACATTTCTTTTTTTAAAAAATAAAAGACTAAACAGTAAAGTTAGCCCAATTTTTTTGTGTATTGTGAAAGATGATGTCACGCCGCGTAAATAGATACCTAAAATGTTACGGTTTAAAATTGCGCACACTTGTGGAATGGCGACAAGCTATGGTACTTAAAAATCTCCATAGGCGAGGCTTTAAAAATTTTACGGGTTACCAGTTTAGAGTTACAGAGGAGGTCTTTTTCCAGAATTATTGCTTTTGCTTTGGCGATCGCGGCGATACCTCACATGTGTGGTTGGAACACCGTTTTCATTTGCGGGCGCGACTTATATATGCGTTTTTTTTCATGCACGAGTTCATGGCGACAGGGTGCTTTAAAAAAAATGTTTTCCTATTTTTTTTATTTTTAACACGGTTAGCACAGTTAAAAAAAAAAAAAGAATCTGATCACTTTTATTGCTGTCACAAGGAATGTAAACATCCCTTGTGACAGTAAGGCCCCTTCCACACTTGTGAGACTTGTCCTGCGATTTGGGACTGCAAAGTTGCATGACAAGTCGTACTCCATCATTTCCAATGAGTACCATTCATGTCTGTACGACTTGAAGTCGCAACGACTTCAAAAGTAGTCAATGCACTACTTTGGGCCAATTTTATTGCGTTATGAGGTCCATAGCCATAGGCATTGCTTCAAGTCCAGTCAAAATTGTGGTAAAATCTCAGCAAAAAAATTGCGGCAAAAATCGCGTGACTTTTAGGTCGCATACGTGTGAAAAGGGCCTTATGGGCAGTGACAGGTACTCTTTATGGAGGGATCGGGGGTCTAAAAGACCCCAGACCCCTCTACTGTATTTCAAAGTATTTAAAATGCCCAAATCTGCATTTTTGAATACTGACAGTTTTCTAAAATCTGTGCCATTAGCAGCCGAGTAAACTGGAAGTGACGTTGTGACGTCGCTTCCGGGTTACTACATCAGAGACTCGATGAAAGCCAAATCAGACTTTGTTCGGTACTCCAACCAGCTGGTGGGACAGGAGACCCAAGCAGAGACGTGGAAGGGGAGGGGGGGAGACATCCCCTCCCGCTCGCTGGGATAACGGCCGAGTGGCTGCTGAGCCCCATTGGCTGTTATCTTCTGAAAGCTGACCGCTGCCTCTAAAAAAAAAAAACTGTACCGGGTTGATGCCTGCAACTGCAGGCATCATCCCGGTACAACCACTTCTGCAAGCCGACGTACAGGTATGTCAGTTCGTGGGAAGTGGTTAAGAAGAACTCAACACATTGGGGTTGATTTACTAAAAATAGAGTGCAAAATCTGATGCAGCTGTGCATTGTAGCCAATCAGCTTCTAATTTCAGCTTGTTCAGCTTTGACTAAAAAAAAAAAAAAAACCTGGAATCTTATTTGTTTCTATGCAGAGCTGCACCAGATTTTGCAGTCTCCAGGTTTGGTAAATCAGCATCATTATGTGGCTCACAACTTTTTCCCTAGATCTGAAAGGTGAAATACCTGTCCGTGGAAGAAATTATTGAGATAACTTATTCACAGGCTTAGCCTCTACAGCTGCCTACCAATTAGGAAAAGAATTTAAGCACGCCTTCAATTGAAGCCTGTTTGGATAAGCTACAACACAGCTCCAGTCTCTACTGAAAGCAGAGACTCCAGGAAGCCCAGAGGGGTTCAAAAGCCGCTGGGCTACTTTTTTTTTTTTTTCTTTACAAATTGCTTTTAGCTGACTGCCAGTCTGGTGCAAATTTCCAATTTATTTTTAATCAGGTAAAGATAAAATAATACGTTTATGTATAACTTGGACCTAGAAGGTGACTAACTCACTAACAAAGTTAGATCAACAAATGTATCTAGCTTATTTTACTGTCAGGCCTCATAGGTTGTGTAATGTAGAACACATACACACAGACCTAATGTGTTCTGTGCATTAAAGCCTCGTACACACGCATCGATTATTGGCCGGGAATTTTCGGCCAACATCCGATTTTCGGCTTGTTAGTATGATGCTTTCGACAACCGACCCTGACTTTTCGGCCGAATAAAATCTGGTGTGCAGGCTATAAAATTTTTGCTGGCCGTCAACACAACGGCCGATTTTCCGTCAGTCAGTACAGATTTCGGCAGATAAAAATCTTATGAGCAAGACTGGGCAAAAAACACACGGAAAGTAAACCAACACATGACATCACTTCTGAAGTTGATTTTTGTTGGCAGAGAAAATTCGTGTGCAGTCTAGGCACATTCCAACCAACAAAACACCACTCTGGACAAAAGTCAGCCGATCGGTCGGCCGATAATCGCTGCGTGTGTACGAGGCATAAGACGTCATGCAAATAGTGCCCCATTGCTAGGTACTGCCACCTTCACCCTTTATTATTTATGGCTGGCTGCACGCAGCTCTAGGACATTCCGGGTACCAGAAATGTGTCTTTATTACGCTGCATGGGCAAATGTGCCCATGTGCATGAAGCTTTATCTTATAAAACAAATATGAAGCACAGGAGACAAAGTAATTAGGAGAGGGAGACACCTATCTCCCAGCAGATAAAGGACTTTTATAGGCTGCAAACAGGCAGTGCTGGAATTTCTAACTGGAAACCCAGCATTTTCTGCAGTCGTGTTATAATTGCACCTAATGTAAATGTTTATTTGTAAAATTAGGTCAATAAATCCCTAAAGTGGTGTAGTGATGTGATAATTTCTTTGCCCATCTTTCAAGTGTGTATTCCTGTTATGCAGTGTTTGTTTTGCCCTTTGTCAATATGGCTGCTGTGCTCTTTCTCTCTCTGCAAGAAGGATGAGGTCATCAAAAAGGGCAGAGCAAGGATTTCTGGGTAAGAGAGACATGAGGGAGACATGGGGAAAAGAGAGACATGAGGAGACACAGACATTTTCTTGCTGGAGAACAGAGACTGTAAGTGCTGTAACATCCCCTCACTGAGACACACAGAGACCCTGCTAATGATTTCATGTTCCTGAGGAGAATTTCTTATGTTGTATGGCTTACTGAATGTTATTTCTTCAATACATGGACATTTAAACATTCTGCTGTGTGGATTACTGTCTATATGGATATGTTTTCTCAATTGGGATTTCACTTGCTAATCACAAGCCCTGATTGAGTGGAGGCACTGGCGCTTACTATGAATCCTGTCCTGATCACACAGATTATATAGACTCTGCTCCTAAATACTACACAGGTGGCGTCGTCATACCCCAGTAGCTGTTTGATGTGATATATGGAAGGAGACAGCACAAGCCATTACTGTACAGAAGCCATGCTTTACTGAAGTAAACCAACAGGAAAAGGAAACACAGGAAGTAGTACAACAGAGATGCACCATAGAGATGCATTTAAAGAAACATATCATCCATAACAGTAGCCGCCAAGAGTAATCAAAATAGTGCTACAGTGGTATGAACGTTTTTTACTAAATGAGCTGCCAATAGCAGAACTTACACACTCTTGCTGTTGTTGTTAAACTTTTTTCTTCTAAGCTTCCTCCTCATGCTACCCCTGGGCAGCCATGTCCAACTGTAGGTATGTGGGTGCCCCCTGTGCCTAGCAGGACCTATGGATATCTACAATATTTAGAGCAGCTGTTCTTAAAAGGGAAACAGAGCAAAAAGCCATGCTGACTTGGGAGTCACTGAGGAGGAGAGGTGTAACTTTGGCTCTGTGCTCCCATAAGCTGAAGTTAGTCAGCTACATAAAGTTTGCCAGTGAAGATATCAATGTGCCGCTTTTCTTTTAGATTATACCAAACTGCAGATAAGGGCTTCAAGTGGAAAGATTTCTGTTGGTACACAAGATAAGGGGTTTCCAATGTATTTCCTACACTTGCTTCAAAATGTGGAACACTTTTTATAGCACTCTGAATGCCAATCGAAGCAGCTGGCACTAAATAAAATGGTTACCTTATGCCTCGTTTCCACTGAGCGGATCGGTTCGGGTCGGTTCGGTACGGTACGCTAATTTGAGTGTTTCCATTATGAAAGTGGCCCATACAACCGAACCAAACCGCACCATTCCTGGTCCTGCTTCAGATGTAGGGCCATAGGAAATGGTACGGTACGGTTAGGGCGGAGCTACTGGCGTAACACAATAGATTCCACTGATTGGCGGACAGGAAAACTTCAGTGCTCACGTCAAATGAAAGAGCAAAACAAACACCTCATTTAGTGTAAACCCCGCATGGTCCCTGGTGGCCCGACTTGCAGTGGAAACGCTCACCTGAATAGACCGGACCATTCTAACCCTTCCAAACTGTGCCTACCCGAACCGTTCCGCTCAGTGGAAACAAGGCATTACAGTCCTGTTTACATTTTGTGTTTGCTTTGCCTCACTTCAAATTATACCCCATGTCACTTTCTTGGTGCTTCAAAATGTCTCCATAGAAGTCTATAACAACACTTGTTTACAGAAACTGAAGCTTTTGAGGAGCTTTTATTCAGCATTCACTTTGCTTTGGAGGTATTGCAGGTATAAGATATCCCAGGATGCACAGGGAAACCAACAAGCAAAATGGAAAGATGTCATCAGTAGTCACTTCTGGTTCATGTGTACATATTCTGGGAGTGTCTGGTGCAGACGTCACATCTGGTGTGCAGCGTGGTACAGCAAGAAGGTGAGCGGGGTCTGGACTGGAGCAGATGAACTAGCAGACGGTACACATGGTGTGTAACATGGGAACGCTATAGCAGTAGGTGAGCGGGGACAGGAGAGAGAACGGACTGAGCAGCAGAGGATCAGCAGAGCTGGGGGATCACAGCAGGAGAAACAAGCAAATGTCCAACGTGGTGTGCAGCATGGGAACAATAAAGTGGGAGGTGAGTGGGGACTGGAGAAAGAGGGTTACTACTGAGTAGGGGGGATCAACAGAGCTGGGGGTTACTACTGATCTGGGCATCAGCAGAGCTGGGGGTACTACTGAACAAGGGTACTAAAGAGCTGGGGATCTGCTGAGTGGGAGTACTACTGAGCCTTGGTTCTACTGGGCCCATTTTAAAACAAATAGAAAATAAACACTCACAGGGCATTAGCCAAGCTTCTAAAAAGCATCACCAAAGCACCACAGAAGAATCAAAAACACATGAAAAAAAAACCATGTTGAAGCAGTAGGCGCTTAAGTCCGTTTCCCACTTATGCGATGCTGGAACCCTGCAAATCTACTGAGGGTTACCGAATCGCATTCCCAGCACAAGCAGTTCACACTGCCATATGCGAATCGCTGGGGGTGTCAATTTAAAGTTAACGACACCCCCAGATCAGTTCACATATTGCAGTGCGATCTGACATTCGGACATTCGGACATGAATCGGATCGCATAGGTGTGAACAACCATTCGATCTGATTCTGCTACGGACCCAAAAAAACGCCCTGTGCGTGTTTGTGCCGAATCAGATGTGAATTCAACCATACTATCTGTATGGCTGAATTTGCATCGCACAGACATCGCATGTGATTTTCAGAGCAGTGCGCTCTGAAGTACAAAAGTACAAAAGACTTGAATTACCTTTGCCCATGCAAGGGAAAAGCAAAATCTTCATTTAAATGCTTCACTGTGGTAGATGAATTGGTTTTATTTTTGCCTATGTAATGGGGATGAGGGGACGAGGAGGTGTTTGTTGTCCATACCAGGCGAGCAGCCAATGGTAATAACAATGTTCCTCCATAGGAGCTGTAGGTGTGGAAAGTCATTTTTAGGACAGGAAGTGTGTTACTGGCAGGAGAATTGGATGATAAAAAGAAAACAAATATACCTTTCACACAGACGTTCAGACTGAACTATAATATAAAAAGCGCAAACTGACACAGGTCTGTTTATATCCACTTACTTACATTCAAGTCTGTTTATGTCCACAAAAAAAAAAAAAAAGGAAAAGGTTTGTAATATTTTTTGTTTTTGTGGACATACGTTCACATGTGGGCGTAGCGGATCACGGGCAGAATCGCGGTGATCCGGAATCATTGCAAATTGCGGGACGCCTGTTTGCAATCGCACCCCAAACGCTGTGCGATGTTGCCGCGATTTCTACCTGCCGAATCACGGTAACATCGCGCAAACAGAATCGCGGGACGCATGACGTCCAAAAAGGTACAGAAGCTTCTTTTGTGCATCATGCGCCCCGCGATTCTGTTTGCGCGATGTTACCGCGATTAGGCAGGCGGATAGCGCGGCAACATCACACAGCGTTTGGGGTGCCATTGCAAATCGCGGGCATCGCACAGGCGTCCCGCAATTTGCAATGATTCCGGATCGCAGGCAGAATCGCGGTGATTCTGGTCGTGATCCGCTACGCCCACATGTGAAAGTAGCCTTAAAGATGTAAATGGATGTCGTTTGTTTACACCTGTTTTTAGGCAAGAAATATATTTATACTTTTGTTCACCTATAATTTTTTAAACAACAGAAGAAACAGACGTGAAAAAAAGATGTTTAGTGCCTTCCTAGCATAGAATGCTAGGTGCATTTAGTTTTGGCTCCTGTAATCAAGGGAGCAGTGATTGTTTGTTCTGTTCACAGATTTTACAGGCTGGTAGTTTGATTGCTTCCCTTTGCCTCTAGAGGAAATTTCTAGAGCTTAAGGCCCCTTTCACACAGGCGGACTGTTCAGATCCGCCTGTTCGTTTTTTTGGCGGATCTGAACGGTCCAACCATGCATTCCTATGGGGCATCGGATGACAGCGGAGACATGTCCACTGACATCCGACCCGATCCGATCTGTCAAATCTGGACGAATGGAAACCCTATTTCCATCCGTCCATCGGATCGGATGAGAACGGACCGACGGTCCGTTCCCATCCGATTTCCCCCATAGAGATGCATGGGGAACTGACAGCTGTGTCTCCACACACAGCGCGGAGACACAGCTGTCCTCCTGCTGCTCAGCGGGGGATCGGCAGCTCGATTCCCCCGCTGAGAAAAACGGAATCCGTCCGACGGACGGATAGTGTAAAAGGGGCCTAAGGAGGAAGAATTCATATAACAAAACCAAAAGTAAAATATATATTCAGCGCAAATCCTGATATAAGACCTAATATGTTGCAAGCTGAACACTCCAAGGCCAAAACACAACACCTTAATATTCTATAATAACTCAAATAGGTCATCAACGTGTGGATTTTCAGAATTACATGGACTCGGAAATTAATATAAAATTATATTCATCAGTAAAAGCATAAATTGCAAATTAATAAGTCTGTGTATTTCTGAAAATGAGTGGTGCACCCAATTCTCATTTCAGCCAAAAAAGTGTCATATATGCCAAAAATGAATGGCCACCGCAGTCGATGTCCTCTGACTTCCGCTTGCAGTGCCAACCAGAGGCTTTGGCGCTCCAACCGGCTCTTTGCAGTGTCTATGGTGAAGTGTGGAAATTGCTGGAGAAGAGCGGAGTGTATGCTTTGTACTGTATGGGAATGCTTGGTGTGTGATAGGAGCACAGGGTGTTCCAGGAATGGGGGAGAGCCCGCTAGCCTGCTCCTCGGCTCAGGTGGTGATGAAGACAGTGGAGGGGATTCCAGGAAGAGGACAGAACACTCACACTGCTCACAACTTCTCCAATGTCACTTCTAATGGCAGTCTGGGGATTTACTCTTTGCATTTCTTCATAACAATCAGAAAAAAAGTCATATTTATTGATAGTCACACCAGAAGTTTAAATCAGTATTTTTGCTAGAAAATTACTGATAACCCTCAAGCATTATATTAATATTGATCTAATATTAATAAAATTATAGAAAAAAACTATTTTAAAATCATTTAGGGGGGGGGGGGGGAGTCATTTTCGGTTTTCAGCCAGGGGCATTCTGAATTTTCGGCCCAAACTTTTTATTTCGGTGCATCCCTACTGAAAATCCACACGTTGATGACCACTGTGAGGAAATGCTTCCAATTCAGGCATGCAGGTGTCAATGCTAATCAAATTCCCTCCACCACCGACATAAGCAGTCGCTCACCTCCTTGCTATGACCAATAGGTCTCTATACACCTTCCCCAATAGGGGGGACACAATTCATCCAGTAGGCACTCAATAGCAGCGGTATAAATCCATCCATGGCAAAGATGAAACAACGCAATTTCTATTGCTTTCTACTTGATATCACAATTTCTTAAAACAAGTAAAAAAAACGTACAAATCCGGCACTTGTAACAGTGCATACAATGAGTGCTCATAGTACAAGCTGTACACCAAAAAGACGTCACACGTAACTCCTCCCCCGTGCGCGTTACATCCTGGACTGGACTTAATCAGCGGGAATGGTGCCACGTAGTCTACCCACTCCTAAGTACACATTCAGGCACCATGGTAACCAGACGCCTACAATTAAAGCTAATTAATCTTACTAATTAATCCAAAATGATTCCCTGCGACATTGGAAGGGGGTAATTTCATTCGACATTTAAACCGCAGGGAATCCTTTTGTATATTTGAAACCAAAGTATTGGCCCTGGCTGGCTTAAATGTCGAGTTCGACTTTTTTATTTCTGATAGATAATACATGTATTTTTTATATTTTATTTTTTAGATTATTTGTTTATAATATATATTATATATAATATATAATTATTATATGTATACTTGTATGGTTTTAAGTTATAATTGTTGTAAAGGGATGGCTGTGGGGAGATGTACTATAAAAATATTTTTGTGAAAATACTTTTAGTAGAAAGTTTTTTTTAATATTTTCACTCTAAAGGTTGGGGCCCCCTTTTAATATTAACATTTGTACTCAGAGCAGAGGAGGCAATGCTCCTTTAATATTGTACGTTACTAGATATACTCCTTGAATTGTGTTGAATCCTCGAGAGAAGTAATTATGTGAGGGTTATTAAGAATTCCCTTAAATGTTTTATATTTTTTCAGGCTACAGTGCTGGATAATAATTGATGTGTTCATTAATGCCAAGGGAGCAATCATGAATAGTGGGTTTTTCCTACAGGTACCCTCCCACTAGTGGAGCTGGGCAGTTGCGCTGTAGGAATTATTAGATTTCACTGTAGGTGTACGGTAACCCTGGTGCCTGAATGTGTATTCAGGAGCAGGTAGACTATGTGGCTCCCGTCCCGCTGACGAAGTCCCGCCCAGAAGGTAACGCGTACGTGGGAGGAGTTACATGTGACTTCACCCGCGGCCATCCTTTTGGTGTACAGATTGCTTTTGCGCTGGGCAGGGGAACTAGACAGGGTTGTCTCCTGTCACCCCTGATCTTTGCTATAGCAGTAGAGCCCCTGGCTGCCTTGGTGCATATAGATCCACACATTATCGGGTTTAAATATTGTGAACTGTATGAGAAGATTATGCTTTACGCCCATGATATGTTACTGTTTTTGGGGAACACTTCTTCCTCCCTAACCAGGGTTATGTCCATCATCTCGGATTTCGAGAAATACACTGGTCTCACTATAAATTGGACAAAATCCACATTAATGCTATTGGACAGCGCACCTGGACAGCCAGTAATACCCTCCTGTTCCATTCCATTAGCGACCTTCTTTAAATATCTAGGTATCCAAATTTCCCCCATAATCACAGACTATTGCCTCCTTAACCTGCAACCCTTGTTGAGCCGATTCTGACTAAAAATCAACACTTGGAATAAACATAAAATGTCTCTGGCTGGAAAAACCAATCTTATTAAAATGACACTTATGCCCCAACTTTTGTATGTTCTACACAATTCCCCTATGGTCATCCCTCTGAAAATGTTTTGAGTGGTTAACTCCCTTTTTAGGTTACTGCTCTGGGGTACTCGGTTCCAAAGGATCAAGCTAGAGCAGCTTCAGTTTGGAGGGGGTTTGGAACTCCCAAACCTCTGAATGTATTATTTAGCTGCCCAACTCCAATACCTAATAGGTTCATGTCACCTGCCCACAAATGCCCCTCTGCTCGCCTTCTACTTTTTGACACTGGAGCTAACTCTATTCCAGAGGGTCTGGAGGCACCAGCGTTCCAGAAGCCTAATAAACAAATATATGTAATGCTTCAGAAAATCTTGAATAAACTCAAACAACTGCAGTGGGTGAAAGGTTATACTTCATATAGTCCGATTTGGGATAATAAAACCTGCACTGAACTGGTAAAAATCCAGCAAGGGCCCAGATGGCGTGCTCTGGGAGTGAATCACCTATGGCAGGTATTTCAGAATTGGAGGCTAATGTCTTTCTTAGATCTCCAAAGAAAACGTACCCTGCCACCATATATGTCATACTAATACTTACAATTAGCAAAGGGCGAGACAGTTGAATGTGTATTATCACCCACCCCCATCTTTCACTTGCTCCAGAATGTGTCTGACACAAAGGGGTTTACTTCTCAATGCTATCACATGCTCCTAACGGAATATCTGAAAGCACACCTTACCAGGGCTATGTCCCATTGGGAGGAGGACCTGGGCACATTGACAGGTCATCAGTGGGAAGAAGCCTTTCAGTCAGCTAATACTTGCTCACTCAATACAGCTCAGAAGGTATTCCCAACTATATATTTTACTCAGGGTGCACTACACCCCAGTCAAACTTCATCAGATGGGCAGGCTGCCTGACCCATTGCGTGGCAAATGCCGACGGATGTCAGTGAATCTCATTCATCTCCTCTGGTGATTCCCCAGGTTTCATTGGTACTGGAGCAAGGTTTTTTCCATGCTCAGTAGAATCTTTCAAGTATCTGTTGCTTTGAGTCCGGTTCACTGTCTGCTTGGAATTCTTGAAGAGGCTATCCCAGAGGAGATGACAAGGCTAGCTTTTTCACGGGCCCTATTCCAAGCCAGGAAAGTTATTCTACTTGGCTGGAAGTCGGAGATGGGTGACTCATATGGGTAATACGCTCATTCTGGAGAGGTATATTTATCAACACAGAGGACGGCTAAATAAATATGAAAAACTATGGTCTCCATGGCTTGACATCCCTGGGATATCTCCTAGGGGGCTGGTCCTGATGAGAACCCTACCATGTCCTGTGGGATGCTGAGTGCTGTGATACATGGAGTTGAGATATGCGAAGTATGAAACGGTAAAGATGCAAAAGGACTATGGATCTGCTATCTTTGGATTGTAAGATGTATATGGACACAAATGCTGTTATTTCGGATCTGATGTTTTATGTTTATCCTATATTATGTGTACCTTACATATTTTCAATAGAAACTTCTGATTTAAAAAAAAAAAAAAAAAAAGTTAATGTGCGTGTAAAGGCTGGCGTCCCAACTTAGTAATATAGTGTATATATATGGTGCAAGGAGGCTGAGTGATGTCACCCTCACCTAAGCCATGCAGTCAGAAAGTGGAGTGCAGTTTAGTAACATTTTTCTTTTAATGTTTTGTTTTTTGTGTGTAACTGTTTTTTTATTCTTAAGGTGTGGGTGCAAGATAAACAGACCTTACATTTTCATTCAAGGTCAAGAATGTTGTGTGACAAAAGAATGCAATATCAGGAAAGCAGAGTGACAAGGGGAGCAGTGAGAGTGGTGCTGGGCAGGGCCGTCTTTAGTATTGACTGGACCCTGGGCAAAAATTTTCTTGGGCCCTACCAAATGCACTTATCAACTATTTGTGAGCAGTGCGGGCTCAAGGGGCAGCTGCTTTGGGCCCCACAACAATGGCTGGGCCCGGGGCAGCTTCCCCTTTTGCCCCATGTTAAAGATAGCCCTGGTGCTGGGTGATAAGAGAATGCAGTCTCAGGAGATGGTTGACAAGAGAGAGCAGGGGGTGCAATGGCAAAAATGCTGGGTGGCTAGGTGAAGCCATGACATGGGGTAAGGGTGCCGGGTGGCTTGAAGAAGCAGTGGCAGGGGTGCTGGGTGAAAGAAAGGATTTTAGTGGAAATAGTGCTGAGTGACAGGGGGTTCAATGGCAGGGGTGTTGGGAGAGAAAAGGGAACAGTAGCAAGAATGCCAGGTGACATGGACGTTCTGGGTGAACGTTCTGGTAGTGGGCTGGAAGCTGGGTGGCAGGTGAGAACTGTGTCAGGGAGATACAGGGGAAGATTTACTAAAACTAGAGCACTCAAAATCTGGTGCAGCTGTTCATGGTATGGTAGCTAATCAGCTTCTAACTTGTTCAGTTAGGCTTTGACAATAAAACCTGGAAGCTGACTGCTTTCTGTGCAGAGCTGCACCAGATTTTGCACCCTCCCGTTTTAAGGAAATCTCCAGAGTGTCAGGGATGCAAGGTTGCATAGATGTGCTGGGTTGGGGGGGGGGGGGGAGGGCTAGATTAATGGATGGTGTGATGCCAGGAGTGCTGTGCCAAACTTCTGTCCTATTCTTCTAGTGGTTCTAAATACTAGACATTTTTTACCGTAATGCTTTCTCTGCATTAGGTTAAAAAATGTCCCATTACTTAAATTGCCCTCTCACCCCCTGTAAACCTACCCTAGCCCACTCTGGATTCAGCAATGTGCCCATCTGCTGCATATAGCTAATTTTTCTCTGCTCACAGAGACAACAGTGGGAGCCAGTGAGCAGATTATTGGCGGGGGGGGGGGGGGGTTGGACAGGGCTGAGGGGGTTCGGGGCTGCTCTGTGCAATACTATTACACAGGCCATGTAAGATGAATGAAAATTAAAAGAGAAGTATGGACTTTAACCATATATCGTACATGTACTGCAGCAGATTGGCAAGCTACCGCGAAACGACATACATTGTTTCGTGGGAGAGCTCGTGGGTGTGCGCGTGCCCATTCACCAGAGGGGAAGCTGATCTGCATGGCCATTCCCCATGGAGACAGAACGGCGGTCTGCCATTGTAAACACGGCAGACTGCAGTTCTGTCAGCAATAAACACAAGGCTCCTGTGTTCCTCCTATTTAGGAACACAGGTCTCTGTGTTCATTCCATAAGTCTACCCCCTCCCCCCACAGTTAGAAAGCACTCCCTAGGGACACATTTAACCCTTTGATCGCCCCTGTTGTCAACCCCTTTCCTGCCATTGTCATTAGTAGAGTAACAGTGCATATTTTTAGCGTCAACAATGTTAAAAAGTGTCAACAATGTCAGTTAGGTGTCCGATCTGTCCGCCGCAATGTCGCAGTTCCGCTAAAAATTGCTGATTGCCATTACTAGTAAAAAAAATAAAATAAATAAAAATTACATAAATCTTTCCCCTAGTTTGTAGACGCGATAATCTTTTGCGCAAACCAATCAATATGCTCTTATTGGGCCTTTTTTGTACCAAAAATATGTAGAAGAATACAAATTGGCCTAAAATGATGAAAAAAAATTGATTTCAATTATAATTAAAAAAAAAAATTTCAGAATGGTCGCTCTTTTTTTGTTTATATAGCGCAAAAAATAAAAAAATCGCAGAGGTGATCAATTACCACCAAAATAAAGCTCTATTTGTGGGGAAAAAAATGACGTCAATTTTATTTGAGTACAGCATCGCACGAACGCGCAATTGTCCGTTTAAAATAACGCAGTGCTGAATCGCAAAAAAGTGGCCTGGTCATTAAGGGGGAAAACCTTCTGGTCCAGAAGTGGTTAAAAACATACATTTATACTCACCTATCAAATATCTCCAATGGGGCGCAGACAAAAAAACCTGACACTGGTTTTAACCCTTCCCTGTTCTATAGAGAATTGAAAATGTGGGTATACATAAACTTTAAGTACTATAGTTAGCAGGGGGGTCAGTTAGGATTGAGTTATTTGAAAATATTCCCATTGTGGTACTGTACTTCACATATGTTTTTGTGCACTACTTCATGTGTTAAAGAGGAATTGCAGTCTGCTCACATAATTTGTAATAAAAACATATTTGCCGTTCTGAAGCTTCCCTCCAACCACTTTGCATATTATTTTTTATATATACTGTGATTCTGTACTTTCCAAATATGCTGCAGAAATCTCCCTCCACTAAGTCTGGCTGAAGCCATTTTAACTGTGGGCAGCTGAACTTCCAGCCTTCCATAGTGATGTGTGCGGTTCACTATGGCAGACGTCCTTCTGTTTCCTTCCTTTCGGCGGAGAGGCAATGACCCGAGTGGGCATTGCCGGAAGTGACATGTGCGGTCTATTCAGGCCAACGTCCTTCCCATTTCCTGGCTCTCGGCTGAGTGTCAATGACGCGAGCGAGAGTGACACACTTAGACTACCAGGCCAGCTTTTGGAATGCACGACAAGGCCAGTTTTCTAGCTTTTGGCCAGCGTGCGTTCCACGGACCTGCATGTGAGATGCCCACTAACCTGTTGGGCATATGTGGACCCCTTAACATTTGGCCATCCTAAATAGGATTTCATAAACGATCCAACCATCAGTAAGGCTTTGATGAATAACTCAGCAACGTATTCCCTGAGGATGGTCGGCAACACAGGTTGTAATTCATTTATTAATCATTATTTATTTATTTTTCTCACATCTGTTTTGTGATCTATAAACTTTTGCTGGTATTGTGTCCCCTATTACAAGGAGGTTTTTATTATTAATTCTATTACTATCATGATGTGCTCGTGTGTGTGTGTGTGTATATGTATGTATATATATATATATATATATATATATATATATATATATATATATATATATATATATAGTTTTTTTTTTTTTTTTTTTTTTTTGATAGAGCATCTCTCTTTCACAAGAGTATGTTGAAAGGTTATTGGCAAGACACCCTTTTGTGTTTTTGTGTATTGTGGTTTATATACATGCATGTTTTATTTTTGCATCTATTCAATCGGGGGATCCAACACTATAGCCCCGCCCCCTTGCAGGAGGGACTTGTGGTTTAGGGTCTTTGAGGTATGACTATTTAAAGATAAGCTGCCCACACTCCAAATCCAGCTCTGAGGAAGAGGGGGGAGACCCCTCGAAACGCGTCAGTTTCTTTTTGGAGATATCCATTCCACAACTGTCACTGGCCAGCAGGCCATGCCAAGTGGAAATCTGGATTAATTTACACTTATATCTGCTTGAATTGTCGTCTATATTTACCTCCCCTGCGTTCCTTCACAGCCTTTTCTTTTCACTGTCACCTTGCTGTGCATGTGCAAGGTGATATCACCTCTTGAGTGCTTTACAATCATTTAAAAGTATTTCTTGAATATCAGTCTGTTTGTATTTTAATAAACTGGGATTTTGATAAATAAAACAAGAACACAGGAAATAGCTAATAATGACAACTTTCATGAATTAGCTTGTTACTGGATATTCATGAAATGGCGGCTTGCTGTAAAACATACAGGTGTGAAAGTGACGAGATGTTTCACGTTGAAATCAGAAATGATGTAACGTTTTTTGGCTTCCGCTGTGTGATGAGATTAGCTAATAGGTGGGAAGCCTTAAGCCCCGTACACACGTACCGATTGTCGGCCGTAAATGTTGGTGCCCGCTTAGCTGGTGCCTCTATGATGGAAGTTGCTAATTTGCAGTGTTGCCAGGTACAGTTTAAAGGTTATGACGACATATACAGTTAATGGGAAAATGTCGTATGATAAGCATAAACACGGTCGACACGGTCAACTGACCAAAAGATACAAGAGGACATTGCGCAGGATTGTGACCTGGATTTTTGCATGGTATCAGATTCTATTATCCACCATCCAAGGCCTATATTTGTCAATTTTCAGGAGAATTTAGGCCATCTTAGATGCTAAAGGTGAACCAACACCATATCAGTTAACGATTTTTTTCTTTTATCATACTTGTTTCCCTAATTTTCTCCAACCCCTTTATATTGTGTAATGATTTCACCCTAGGCATAAAAAGAATGTTCCCTTTAGAAGCACATTACTATGATTTTTTTTTTGCCGGTTCCTTTATCCCTTTTTTGCCCCAAAGTCTCACTTTTTCATTCTTATAGCCCCCAGTGTCCTTACAGCACTATCCTGAACTCCTGGTCAGGACACATGCTTTACTCTTATTGTTTAACAGTCAAGTGGTCTACTGCTTTAGGACCACATGTCCTATGATTCCCTGCACTACTGGCCTCTTTGCGCAAACCTACTTGTGCCCATGCCTGGATATTTAGCCTCTGCTGGCTGCTTTGTGATGCACGTGCCTGTCAGCAAACAGTCCCAGCCAAGAGCGTGCACACAACGGTGACTTCAAGGAGTCCCTGAAAAGCAATGGAGCCACCCTCTAGGTGGAAACCAATTAGATTTAGTTTGTGATGACAGATTTGCCTGCATAGAGGCACTATAAAGAAAAAGGGAACAGCAGTAATACAGTGACTTGAGCTATAAAAATAATGATATATTTTTTAAAGGAGGGTTATTAACACTTTATGGTTTCTTTCCCTTCTCCCTGTAATGATTTCTTCCCAGGTTAACAACTCTGCTGGTAATTTCAGATATGAGATAGCATGTGACTCACTCCCAATCCTCCCAGGCGACGGCACCAATGCTTGGCCAATCTGGCACTCATCATGTACACTATTACATGCTTTTACTAATGTGTGCCCCCATTTGTCAGTATTTCCCTCACTGCCTTTCCTGGTCACAAAAAATCTCAATGGTAACATAAATTAAAATACCTCTTTTTTTTCTGTTTTTAAGTGGGGAAGGGTTAAAACCTGTCTGGCTGGTTTCTATTGTTATTTGTATTTCTGTTGGAGGGAGTCCCCTGCACTTCCACTTGTGGATGCCCTGGCAATTGAGGGCCAATCTCAGCCTAACCACACAGACAGCAATAAAAATTCCACAATGGTTTCAACCCTTCCCCTCTCTTTGCAAAAAAAATTGTATCTACAGATATACTTCAAGTGCATTTTTTATTTTTAATAATAAAGGAAAAGATGCAATTATGAGCAAAGAGCAGGAGTCTATAGGAACCAATAATGGCACAGTTTTAGGGCTCATTTTCACCACAATCCTTGCATCCACTGTGCAGTGAATGTGGTATGTACTAGTATCACATTTGCAGTGTGCTTTCCTTGTGTTTACTTTTTAGGTATTATTTTTCTTTTTTTTTTTTTAACGTTGTTACATATACATGTGTTTGGGGTGCATTTATGTGGTACACATGGTACATTTTCAATATTTACATTACAAAAAAAAAAAAAAAATGCAGTACTTTTTTTTTAACGCAGGTGAAATCACTGCAGTTTCGGAAACTAGACTCAAAATACGTACATTTTTCTTGCATATGCGTTCGACTGCATCTGGCGAATACGAACCCCTAAAGCTGGGCTAAATGACCTGATACTTAACTTACTTCAATGGTCCAACATCCTTCATTGGCATCTCATATCCATTTTCTTCTGGTGGTTCTCAGGGCGACGTCACTCCTGTGCAGTAATTCAGCCATCCCGGCACATTGGCGCGGTGCTGGAACATTAACCTGAGCCGCACTTGTGCAACGCAATGTACATTCCAAAGAAGACTGCAAGCAGGCAGCTAGGTTTCTTTTAATGAAGAAAAGACATTGCATGTGTCTTCTGCAATATAGAGCCTGCCTGCTCACTGTTTCTAAAAGTTTAAATTTTTGTTCCACTTTAAAACTTTAAAGAACTCTGGGAATGAGACAAAATCTACCCTTGAAGTGGGCTCCCTGCACCCAAATCCCCCCCCCCTCCACCTCCCCCACCTGCACTGTTAAAGCCCAGCTCTGAGCCTTTTTTTTCTTCCCCGGTGGGGCACAAGGGTCAGCTGCTTGTTTTTTATAGGGGTGACCACAAAGTTCATACTCAGCTGATCCTCCAGATAACTGCGCTCCCCCACAGTCCAGCAGTGGACTGTTCCTGACTATGGAGTGTACTCTGAGTGCGCTGACATCAGGAACAATCCATTTTCAAAACCGCTGGAGCATAGGCTGATAGGAGCCGCAAGGTAGGTCTTGTGGGGAGAAGATCGGTAGGTCAGGTAAGTATATCTCCACTGTCCTCTACCCTAGAATAATATGAGCGGTTACAGTATCTCACAAAAGTGAGAACACCCCTCACCTTTACGTAAATATTTTATTATATCTTTTCACGTGACAACAATAAAGAAATGACACTTTGCTACAATGTAAAGTAGTGAGTGTACAGCTTGTATAACAGTGTAAATTTGCTGTCCCCTCAAAATAACTTGACACACAGCCATTAATGTCTAAACTGCTGGCAACAAAAGTCAGTACACCCCTAAGTTAAAATGTCCAAATTGGGCCCAAAGTGTCAATATTTTCTGTGGCCATCATTATTTTCCAGCACTGACTTAACCCTCTTGGGCATGGAGTTCACCAGAGGTTCACAGGTTGCCACTGGAGTCCTCTTCCACTACTTAAGGACATCATCACGGAGCTGGTGGATGTTAGAGACCTTGCCCTCCTCCACCTCCTGTTTGAGGATGCCTCACAGACGCTTAATAGGGTTTAGGTCTGGAGCCATGCTTGGCCAGTCCATCATCTTCAACCTCAGCTTCTTTAGCAAGGCAGTGGTCATCTTGGAGGTGTGTTTGGGGTCGTTATCATGTTGGAATACTGCCCTGCAGCACAGTACCTGAATGGAGGGAATCGTGCTCTGCTTCAGTATGGCAAAGTACATGCTAGGAATTCATAGTTCCCTCAATGAATTGTAGCTCCCCAGTGCTGACAGCCCTCATGCAGCCCCAGACCATGACGCTCCTACCACTTGACTGTAGGCAGGACACACTTGTCTTTGTACTCCTCACCTGGTTGCTGCCACACACGCTTGACTCCATCTGAACCAAATAGGTTGATCTTGGTCTCATCAGACCACAGGATGTGGTTACAGTAATCCATGTCCTTAGTCTGCTTGATTTCAGAAAACTGTTTTTGGCTTTCCTGTGCATCATCTTTAGAAGAGGCTTCATTCGCTGATGACAGACATGCAGACCAATTTGATGCAGTGTGCGGCGTATGGTCTGAGCACTGACAGGCTGAGCCCCCACCCCTTCAACCTCTGCAGCAATGCTGGCAACACTCATACGTCTATTTCCCAAAGACAACTTCTGAGTATGTCGCTGAGCACGTGCACTCAACTTCTTTGGTCGACCAGGGCGAGGCCTGTTCTGAGTGGAACCTGTCTTGTTAAAGCGCTGTATGGTCTTGACCACCGTGTTGCAGCTCAGTTTCTGGGTCTTGGCGATCTTCTTATAAAAGCCTAGGCCATCTTTATGTAGAGCAACAATTCTTCTTTTCAGATCCTCAGAGAGTTCTTTGCCATGAGGTGCCATGTTGATCTTCCAGTGACCAGTATGAGAGTGAGAGCGATAACACCAAATTTAACACACCTGCTCCCCATTCACATCTGAGAGCTTCTAACACTAACGAGTCACATGACACCGGGAAGGGAAAATGGCTAATTGGGCCCAATTTGGACATTGTCACTTTAGAGGTGTACTCACTTTTGTTGCTAGCAGTTTAGACATTAATGGCTGTGTGTGGAGTTATTTTGAGGGGACAGTAAATTTACACTGTTATACAAGCTGCACACTGACTACTTTACATTGTAGCAAAGTGTCATTTCTTCAGTGTTGTCACATGAAAAGAAATAATAAAATATTTACAAAAATTTGAGGGGTGTACTCACTTTTGTGAGATACTGAATTTCGTGTAGTGCTAGCACAACCCAAATTTTGCCCCAATTCTGCTTTAAATTCTTGTTTAGCCTAGGGGTGCATGAATAGGTTAGTATTACCTTTCTCTCAGTCTGACAGGCTCCAGCGCTGTTCTCCTTTACCTAAAGCTCTGGGCTATGGATTGTCCTTTAGCATCATCATGCACCGTGCAGGGCTATTAACCCTGCATTGTACGTGAGAAGGCCAGCAGCCCAAAGCTGCGGGGATGGGTTGCATGACTCAAAGCAGTATTAAACCCAAAAACAAAAATGTCTTTTATTGCAGCTTACCAATCATTAGATTTGGTGGCTGCATTAGTTTTCTTTTATAGTCTTTCTACCCTCTGTTTTTACCTGGCCAGTAATACACCTCCTGTATTAAAGTCCCCCCACTCTGGATGAAGGAGCACAGAGGACACCTTTAGATAGCAGCATTGTCAGTCTGGGGGGGGGGGGGGGAGTAGTGTTAGATGGACTAGCAGATTTAAATACACTAACAAACTCCAGCTAACACTTTACAAGCAGTTACAGCAAACATTTTTTTTTTCCTTTAGGAATAAATAAGAGCTCATTGTAAGCACCCCTGCTAGATTTAAATGGTTTGTCTCATCTCTGTAATTGATTAATCTGCTAGAGAGCTTCCTCATTTTAAAAACAGACTTGCTGGCTGGATCACCAGATAAAAATAGAAGAAAGAAAGCCTAAAAAGGAAACTAAGGCTGCTTTCACACTTATCAGTTTTTCAGTTAAGAAAGCAGAAGAATTTAAACATCCCTTTAAATCCTACGAAACGCTTCACACCGGTCAGTTGCGTTTCAGTTGCATTTTTCATGCTTGCAGAATTTTTTGCACACGTTTGAGTGTGTTTGAATGTCCCTTTCACACTGATCAGTTTTTGATGCGCTTTTGGTCAGGTGTGAAGAGTACCATTTAAAGGGATGCATTTTTCTTCTGCTTTTTTTTAATTGGAAAAAAAAAACTGATCAGTGTGAAAGCACCCCAATGCAGCAATCACATCTAAGAATTGGTGAGCTGCAATAATGTTTGGGTTTAATACTGTTTTAAAGTGGTTGTAAAGCCTAAACATTTTTTACCTTAATGCATTCCTTGAATTAAGGTGAAAAATGTTTAGGTGTCAGCAACCCCCCTCACCCCTTCCCTTTTACTTACCTGCACCCTAATTCGATCCAGCATCCTGCAGATCTGCAGATCTTCTCTCACCTCATTTCTGGGTCTCTCTGGCTTTGTTGGGTCACCGGGAGCCATTGGCTCCCAGTGCTGTCAATCAAAGCCAGTGATGAGGCTCAGCCCCGCTGCCTGTGTCAATGGACGCAGCAGGGGGACTCAGGTGCGCGCATGCACAAATTCTCCCATAGGAAGCAGATTCCCACGGGGGCACTGGACAGAAGGGAGGGGCCAGAAGCGCTGGCGGGGGACATAAAAAAAAAAGAGATTCGCGACTGCTCTTTAAGCTCACGCCCCCCCCGCCAAAAAAAATACTGTAGCTTCTGATTTTTATTATTAGGACACTTACCTGTCCAGGGATCCCACGCTGTCGGCACCCCAGCGATTTTTCATATGGCTCTGGGGTGCTGCCGCCATTCCTTGTAGGGGAAACCGGCGGAAAAGCCCGCATGTGTGCTGCCCTTTGTGAATGGCCTGCCGGTTGGGAAAGGAGGAGGGGGGGGGTGGGGGACTTGTTTATTTTTCTTAAATTACCTTTAGAGCCGGTTCACACTGGGGCGACAAGTCGCCGCGGGTCGCCTGCCATAGATTAGCACAGGACCAGTGGCGGCCCGTGCATAGGGGGCACCAGGGCGCCGCCCCCCTACCCCTAAAAAAAAAAGAAAAAAAAAAGAAAAAAAAAAAAAAACAAAACGAACAAATAAAGTTGTTAAAAAAAAAACAATTGGGTTCGCCAGCCTTGCCTGAAGGAACTGGTGGCTGGGGGGGGGGGGGGGGTGGGGTTACGTCCCAGAAGAGGCGCCGATTGGCTGCCTTCTGGGGGGTAGGGGGGTATCCTGGGCGCAAGTCTTTGCGGTTGGACACCCCCACTTTCTGATATCCTGGCTGTGATTGGTCCAGTCTACAGCCTGGACCAATCATCATCCAGGATATCGCTGACGTCGCAATGGGAGCGGTGCCGGTGCGTGCGTCAGTCACTCACCGTCACCGCCGCTCAGAGAAAAGGAGAGGCCGCCCGCCGGTTCCCGCCGCCGAGACGAGGGAGAAGGACCCGCAGCAGAAGAGGAGGAAGAAGCTGAGCCGCGCCGCCGCCAGGTAAGTTTGAAGGGAGCAGGCCGCCCGCCGGTTCCCGCCGCTGAGACGAGGGAGAAGGACCCGCCGCAGAAGAGGAAGAAGCTGAGCCGCCCCGCCACCAGGTAAGTTTGAAGGGAGCACGCACGCTGGCACTCTGCAATCATTGGGGGACAATGCTGGCACTCTGCAATCATTGGGGGACAATGCTGGCACTCTGCAATCATTGGGGGACAAAGCTGGCGCTCTGCAATCATTGGGGGACAAAGCTGGCGCTCTGCAATCATTGGGGGACAATGCTGGCACTCTGCAATCATTGGGGGACAATGCTGGCGCGCTGCAATCATTGGGGGACAATGCTGGCACTCTGCAATCATTGGGGGACAATGCTGTGGCGCTCTGCAATCATTGGGGGGCAATGCTGGCGCTCTGCAATCATTGGGGGGCAATGCTGGCACTCTGCAATCATTGGGGGACAAAGCTGTGGCGCTCTGCAATCATTGGGGGACAATGCTGGCACTCTGCAATCATTGGGGGACAATGCTGTGGCGCTCTGCAATCATTGGGGGACAATGCTGTGGCGCTCTGCAATCATTGGGGGACAATGCTGTGGCCACTCTGCAATCATTGGGGTACAATGCTGTGGCACTCTGCAATCATTGGGGTACAATGCTGTGGCACTCTGCAATAATTGGGGGACAAAGCTGTGGCGCTCTGCAATCATTGGGGGACAATGCTGGCACTCTGCAATCATTGGGGGACAATGCTGTGGCGCTCTGCAATCATTGGGGGACAATGCTGTGGGCACTCTGCAATCATTGGGGGACAATGCTGTGGCGCTCTGCAATCATTGGGGGACAATGCTGTGGCGCTCTGCAATCATTGGGGGACAATGCTGTGGCGCTCTGCAATCACTGGGGTACAATTCTGTGGCACTCTGCAATCATTGAGGACAATGCTGTGGCACTCTGCAATCATTGGGGACAATGCTGTGGCGCTCTGCAGTGATTGGGGACAATGCTGTGGCACTCTGCAGTGATTGGGGACAATGCTGTGACGCACGCTGAACTCTGCACAGTGTTTATTGCATTGAAGGGGGCACAGCACAGTTGCATTGAAGGGGGCATTCACGCTGAACTCTGCATTGTGGGGGCACAGCACAGTGTTCATTGCATTGAAGGGGGCACAGCACAGTTGCATTGAAGGGGGCATGCACGCTGAACTCTGCATTGTTGGGGCACAGCACAGTGTTCATTGCATTGAAGGGGGCACAGTGTTCATTGCATTGAAGGGGGCACAGCACAGTGTTTATTGCATTGAAGGGGGCACAGCACAGTGTTTATTGCATTGAAGGGGGCACAGCACAGTGTTTATTGCATTGAAGGGGGCACAGCACAGTGTTTATTGCATTGAAGGGGGCACAGCACAGTGTTTATTGCATTGAAGGGGGCACAGCACAGTGTTCATTGCATTGAAGGGGGCATAGCACAGTGTTTATTGCATTGAAGGGGGCACAGCACAGTGTTTATTGCATTGAAGGGGGCACAGCACATTGTTCATTGCATTGAAGGGGGCACAGCACAGTTGCATTGAAGGGGGCATGCACGCTGAACTCTGCATTGTGGGGGCACAGCACAGTGTTTATTGCATTGAAGGGGGCATAGCACAGTGTTTATTGCATTGAAGGGGGCACAGCACAATGTTCATTGCATTGAAGGGGGCATGCACGCTGAACTCTGCATTGAAGGGGGCATGTACACTGGTCTCTGCATTGAAAGGGGGCATGTACGCTGGTCACTGCATTGAAAGGGGGCATATACCATCTCCTGTACCATGACCTGTGACATGCCTATACCATATCTGTGCCATGCCTATACCATCACCTGTGCCATGCCTGTACCATCACCTATGCCATGCCTATACCATGACTTCAAAGTCACGCAATTTTTTACTGCATTTTTTGCCTCGAAGCAATACCTATTACATTTTTCTTTTTGCGCCCCCCCAAAAATTTTGAGCACCAGCCGCCACTGCACAGGACCCGTTCTAATAGGAGCGACACAAGTCGCTCCGACTTAGAAAAAGGGTCCTGAGCTACTTTGGGGCGACCTGGAGCGACCTGCATTGACTTCAATGATATGAGGTCCATGCATGCCGCTCCGAGGTCGCGGTGCGAGCTGCGCACCGCGACTTCACAGGTCGCCCCGGCAAGTCGGGTCGCGCCTGTGTGAACGGGCTCTTACAATCAAAGTGGAGCTCCAGCCTCCTCCACCAAAAATGTAAAAGTCAGCAGCTACAAATATTGTACCTGCTGACTTTTATTAATAGGACACTTACCTGTCCTGGGATCCCGCGATGTCGGCAGAGAAATTGGCTCTCGGGTGCTTCCGCCGCCATTCCTTGTAAGGGAAACCAGGGGTGAAGGCTTGCAGCTTCACAGTCGCTTCCCTTACTGCGCATGCGTGCTCCATTTTGTGAATGGCCCAGCGGCGGGGGAAGGAGGAGGGGGCCAAACTTCAAAAAGAGATACCCACTACACCCTTCCCCCTCGAAAGGTGCCAAATGTGGCAGCAGGGGGAGAGTAGCAAACAGGCAGAGCTTTCCCTTTTGGGTGGAGCTCCAGCCTGTTGGAGCCAGGATTGAGGCAGGTCATACACCTTATCCCTGCACCCCTAGGCTTAAGGAGCATGTCAGCCATGAAGAGTGGGGGTAGATTTTATCTCATTCAGATACTGGAACAGCAAGGACGATGAGAGCTGCCTGCTTGCAGTGGATGGCTTCTACTCTTTTCAGAGATCTCTGTTACATAAAAAGCAGCAGGAAAAGCAGAAGCTGAGAGATAAGCGATGTAAGCAGAAATCCTGCAGTGCCAGGAAGAGATGTTACACAGCATTACCCTCGCTCTATACAGTTTTATGTACCCAGCCTACTACTACACAGCTATAGACTCCTAAGGAGGCAGTGGAAGGTAATAGATGTCACCTATACCTCGCACACAGAGAGCTGTAGTCTAATGGCCGTACACACGATCAGAAATTCGTACCAAAAATACCGCTTTCTAAGCGATCGTACGATAATCTGATCACTAGTACACAGCTTTCTAAGCGATTGTACGATAATCTAGGCGCTAGTACACAGCTTTCGAATGGATCGTACAATAATCTGATCGCTAGTACACAGCTTTCTAAGCGATCGTACGATAATCTAGGCGCTAGTACACAGCTTTTGAATCGATCGTACAGTAATCTGATCGCTAGTACACAGCTTTCGAATCAATCGTACTAATAATCTAGGCGCTAGTACACAGCTTTCAAATCGATTGTACAATAATCTAGTCGCTAGTACACAGCTTTTGAATCGATCGTACAGTAATCTGATCGCTAGTACACAGCTTTCGAATCAATCGTACTAATAATCTAGGCGCTAGTACGCAGCTTTCAAATCGATTGTACAATAATCTAGTCGCTAGTACACAGCTTTCGAATCGATTGTACGATAATCTAGTCGCTAGCACACAGATTTCGAATCGATTGTATGTTGATCTAGTCGCTAGTACACAGCTTTCGAATCAATCGTACTAATAATCTAGGCGCTATTACACAGCTTTCGAATCGATTGTACGATAATCTTATCACTAGTACACAGCTTTCGAATCGATTGTACGATAATCTTATCACTAGTACACAGCTTTCGAATCGATTGTACGATAATCTTATCACTAGTACACAGCTTTCGAATCGAACGTATGATAATCTGATCGCTAGTACACAGCTTTTGAATCGAACGTATGATAATCTGATCGCTAGTACACAGCTTTCGTGAGCCAATCACGACAGTTCATCTGATATTATCTTATGGGACGAGCGCGAAAATTGTACCAGATCATCCGATTTTTTTGTTTAATCAGTACAGTTTCCTTTTCGAAAATACAATAAAAATGCACTACAACACATCGCTTCCGAATTTTGTTTCCTGTCGTACTAGAATTTTCGTAACTTTTCGATATGAGACTAAAACAGACAATTGTGTGTACTAGTCATTAGGATAAAGCTTTACACGTAACAGTCATGCACGCCTTCGTCCTAAAATACAAGAATACAGTACAAATCAATCCAAACCTTTTCCCACACAAAGTAACGTGACTACAGAACATAATCTACATCATCGATAAACCAAAACCATTGATTTTTATGTGTGTGTGTGGCTACTGTATACCAATGTGGGAGCGATGGAAACAATGTATTTCCTTGCTTCTTCTATACAGCATTTCTTCTGTAAAGTGTGTTAGAATAACGATACTCCCACACAATGGTAACAAGTTTAGGCGCATCTATGGCTGCCACATCCCAGCAGTCAGGACATTGTTCTCTCTATACTTCAATGTATGTAAACTTGTGTGGAACATAAACATACCTTGTCCCCTCAGTATCCCCTGAGAAAGTTCCTTCTTCAATGGAGTCCCTGTGCTGCAAACATCCCTCCACTGTCTCCTCAGCACTGTGTCACTCACTTCCTCGTCTGGAGTCTCGTGACCTCTCCTCACCAGTAATAGGCTCAGTTTTACTAAAGTAAAGAGCCCACAAACAGCTTCTCCTCATCAATTAACTGCTTGCATTCCAGGGCCAGTTTCGCTTTTCCGCTATTGGCCTTTTCATTCAGCAATAAGTTTGTTATTATCTAACCACTTCAGCCCCAGAAGGTTTACCCCCCCACCCCTCCTGACCAGGCCATTTTTTGCGATACGGCACTGCGTCACTTTAACTGAAAGTTGCGCGTTTGTGCGACGATGTACACACAAAAAAAAAAAAAAATGATGTCCTTTTCTTCCCAGAAATAGAGCTTTTTTTTGGGTGGTATTTAATCACCTCTGCATTTTTATTTTTGCGCTATAAACAAAAAAGACTGACAATTTAAAAAAAAAATATATATATATATATATTTTTTACTTTCTGCTATAAAACATATCCAATAAGAAACAAAATGTAAAAATAAATCTAATTTCTTCATCAGTTTAGGCCAGTATAGGCGGTCCCCGGGTTACAAACATCTGACAAAGCCCCGGTTCACATTAGTGCGATCGCGGAGATCGCATTTAATTCAGAGCGCACTGCTCCTAAATTACATGCGATCTCATGTGCGGAGTAAATTTCAGCCATACACTTTGTATGGCTGAATTTGCACCGCATCCGCACTAAACTCGCACATGAGGCTTTTTTTTATCCGCAGCAGAATCGGATCGCATAGTGGTTCACACTTGTGCGATCCGATTCTGTGCGAACTTGCAGATCGCACTGCGATATGCGATCGCAACTGGGGGTGTCGTTATCTTTTAATTGACGCCCCCTGCGTATCGCATATGGCAGTGTAAACTGCCAGAGGTGCGGATGCGATGCGGGATCATTCGCATCTTCGCAGCGTTCCCGCATCGCACAAATGTGAACCGGCACTGAAGGCCCATACACACAATCAGATTATCGAACGATCTGTCGTCCATTTTTTGTTGCATGCTAGTCTCATATCGATAGTGAAGAGGTTACTTTCATACGAAAATTCTCGTACGACAGAATTCTTCCTCAGAAGTGATGCCATGTGTTGAATTGTTTTGTATGTGTTCTTTCGTTTCTGAGCATGCCTAGTCTTGCTCTTACAATTTTTTTCAGACGAAAACTGTACTAATTAAACGAAAATCAGACGTTGTGTTCACGTAGAATAAAAATGTTATAGCCTGCACATTCAGTTTTTGTCGTCCGAAAATTCGTAATCGGTTGTCAAAAGCATCATACTAACAATCGGCAGATCGTTCGTCGGATGAAATTTTCCTTCCGATTTTCGTAATGGGCCTTTACAAACAACTCCTACTTGCAAACGGAGAGAGACAATAGGAAGTGAGGAGAAATCTCCCCCTAGGAAGGGAAATTCACTCCTGTATGGCCTCTTTCACACGGGGGCACCACCCAACGGAGTCTATTCTGCTCAGCGGGGGGGGGGGGGGGGGATTGATCCGCCAATCCCCGCTGAGCAGGCGGATGACAGCTCCGTCTCCACTCTGTGTGCAGAGATGGAGCTGTCCTCTATAGGGAGATCGGATCGGATGAGAACGGACTGTCCATTCTCATCCGATCCCACCCGATCTGATCCTCCAGACGGATGGAAAATAGGGTTTCCATCCGTCCAGATTTCACGGACAGGATCGGGTCGGAGAGCAGCAGGTGTCAGCGGACATGTCACCGCTGACATCCACTGCCCCATAGGGATGCATGGAGCATCCGGTCAGGTCCGCCTGGAAAACTGACAGATGGATCGGATCGGATCGCCTGTGTGAAAGGGAAAAAGGTGTCTCCACTGAAGCTTTATTACCAATCTTTGTTTCCACAACAACCCAAAATTTTCAAAATCCAATTGTCATAGGGACAGAAAGTGAAGGGAAATCTTCTGAACAGGGGCACAGACAGCAAAACAAAAGTTAACCCTTCCCTGTGCTATCCAAAAAACTTAAAAATTATTTTTTTGGCTGGAGTTATATTTAAAAAATATACCTGTTCTAACTTACAAACAAATTAAACTTAAGTAATGGTGGCAATCAGCGATTTTTAGTGGTAATACCACATTGCGGCGGGCAAATCTGACACTAAGTGACATAGGGTGACATCAATTGATGTCCTTTTTTTCAACAAAGAGAGCTTTCTTTTGGTGATATTTGATCACCAGTTTTAATTTTTTGCGGTATAAACAAAAAAAGACTGACAATTTTGAAAAAAACAACAAAACAATATTTTTTACTTTCTGCTATAAAACATATCCAATAAAAATGTAAAAAAAAATCTAATTTCTTCATCAGTTTAGGCCAGTATGTATTCTGCTACATGTTTTTGGTCAAAAAATAAATCTCAATAAACGTATATTGATTGGTTTTCGCAAAAGTTATAGTGTCTACAAACTATAGGATATTTTGATGTCCTTCTTTTGTATTTATTTTTTTACTAGTAATTGCAGCAAACAGCGTTTTTTTTTTTTTTTTTTGTAGTGGCACTGCCACATTGCGGCAGACATATATGCAATGACAGACATTGCATGTGATTCGCAGCGCACTGCTCTGCCAATCACATGCGATGTCTGTGCATTGCAAATTCAGCCATACAGATTGTATGGCTGAATTTGCATCGCATTCGGACCAAAGTCACACAGGACCCTTTTTTTGGTCCACACAAGAATCGGATCGCATGGGTGTTCACACCTATGCGATCCGATTCATGTCCAAACTGACAGTTCGCACTGCGATATGGGAACTGATCTGGGGGAGTTGTTAACTTGGTATTGACACCCCCAGCGATTTGCATATGGCAGTGTGAACTGCCTGCGAGTTGAGTGCGATGCGGGAACCCACAGTGGATTCGCAGGGTTCCCGCATCGCATATGTGTGGACAGGCACTAAGTGACACTTGACAACATAAATTTGTATCAATTGATGTATTTATTTCCCCACAAATAGAGCTTTCTTTTGGTGGTATTTGATCACCTGTGCGATTTTCTTATTTTTTTGCGTTATCAACAAAAAAAGAGCAACAATTTAGGAAAAAAAAATAATAATTTTTTTACTTTCTGTTATAAAACACATACAATAAAAAAATGTAAAAAATCGAATTTCTTCATCAGTTTAGGCCAGTATGTATTCTGCTGCATATTGTTATGTAATTTTTTCTTAAATTTTTTCTTGTAATCAGCGATTTTTAGTGGTACTGCCACAATGTGGCGGACAAATCTGACACTAATGCCCCATACACACGTGCAGATTATCTGAAGACTTTTGTCCGCAGACTTACCTTTTCTATGTAGTGCAAGGGCCTGCCGGATTGCATACAAATTGAAAGTGTTTAGGTTTGACCTCATATTATATGGTTTTGGTAAGTCTGCAGACAAAAGTCTGCAGATAATCTGCACGTGTGTATGGGGCATAAAGCCCCGTACACACGTACCGATCGTCGGCCGAACGATCGGCCGTCTTTTGTCCAGGGCTGTCGTGTCTGTTGAAAAGTGCAAAAGACTGCACACGAATTTTGTCGGCCAACAACAGCCGACTGCAGAAGTGATGTCATGTGATGGTTAACTTTCCTTGTCTTTTTTCTTTTCTGAGCATGCCCAGTCTTGCTAATCTGCTGTCTGTCGGCCGAAATCTGTACTGACTGGCGAACAATCGGCCGTTCTGGTGTTGGCCAACAAAAATTTTAATGCCTGCACAAAAGATTCTCTTCGGCCGAAAATGCGCTGTCGGCTGTCGGAAGTATCATACTAACAAGCCTACAATCGCCCGATCGGTCGTCTGCCGAATATTTACGGCCGACAATCGGTACGTGTGTACGGGGCTTTAGGCCCCTTTCACACTTGTGCGACCTAAAGGTCGCATCATTTTGCAGTGATTTTTTTTTACCGCCATTTTGACTGGACTTGAAGCAATGCCTGTGTAATCTTGAGGTCTATGGACTTCAAAACGCATCAAAGCCGGACCAAAGTAGTGCAGGGACTGCTTTGAAGTTGTTGCGACTGGAAGTCACACAGATATGAACAGTACTCATTGGAAATCATGGAGTATGACTTGTCATGCGCCTTTGCAGTCCCAAGTCGCAGGGCAATTCACACAAATATGAACAGGGCCTTTTTTTGGAATTTTTTTTTTTCTTACTAGTAATGGCGACAATCAGCGTTTTTTAGCGGCACTGCTACATTGTGGCGGACAAATCTGACACAAAGTGATACTTGATGTCCCTTTTTCCCACAAATAGAGCTTTCTTTTGGTGGTATTTGATCACCTCTGCGGTTTTTATTTTTAGGACCTCGTGTACCAGGCCTCAGCCACCGACAGTTCTGTGAGCACTCCACAGACTGATCCACACTCACTGGGTCCTGGAAGCAAGAGAGCGTGCACACTGTGGAGCAGATAGGTTTATAGTCTCTCCCATGGTCCTTCCCTTCCCTTCCTCATTGCTCCCTGGGAGTATAGTTCCTTCAGCAATCCAGATAACAGTCTGCTCCCAATATAGAACTACATCTTCCACAATCCAATTCTTCCACTTCCAGTTAGAGGCCGATCTCCTTCTGAAAGCAGTCTTAACCACTTCTGGACCGAAGGATTTGCCCCCTTAATGACCAGGCCATATTTTGCGATTCGGCACTGCGTTACTTTAACAGACAATTGCGCGGTAGTGCGATGCTGTACCTAAATAAAATTTATATCCTTTTTCCCTTTCTTTTGGTGGTATTTGATCACCTCTGCAATTTTTTTATTTTTTTGCGATATAAACAAAAAAAGAGCAACAATTCTGAAAAAAAAAAAAAAAGACCCCAATATTTTTCACATTCTGATATATAACATTCTCAAAAAAAAATTTAAATCAAAATTTTTTAACATTGTAGGCCAATTTGTTGTCTGCCACATATATTTGGTAAAAAAATCGCAATAAGCTTATTTTGATTGGTTTGCGCAAAAGTTATCGCGTCTACTAACTACGGGAAAGATTTATGTAATTCTTATTGTTTTTTTTTTTGCTAGTAATGGCGGTGATTTTTAGCGGGACTGCGACATTGCAGCGGACAGATCGGACCCCTAACTGACATTTTTGACACTTTTGAGGGGACCAGTGACATTACTACAGTAATCAGTGCTAAATATTATGCACTGTTACTGTAATAATGACACTGGCAGGGAAGGGGTTAACATTGTGGGTGATCAAGGGGTTAAATGTGAGCCTAGGGGAGTGATTCTAACTATGGGGGGGCGTGGCTTGTGAAATGACCATAGAGACATGTGATCCTATATAGAAGTATCACAGGCGCTCTGTGATCATTCCAGGGAGAAGAACGGTCAGCTGTGTTTACAACAGCTGCCCGTCCTTCTCTCTCAGCGGGGAGCGATTGCGGGTGTCAGGCGGCAATTAAAGCCACCTGACCCGTGTATCGGCTTCCCCGCTGCCGAGTGGGGCAGGAGCGCGCCGGCGGGAGCGCGCCGGCGGCGGCGCACGCTCGCCCCCCAGCTGCCTGCTCGCGACCAACGTAGAACTACGTCGATTTGCGCAGCCGAGCCACATTGCCGCAGTAAATAGGCGGCGGCCGGGATGGGAACCGGTTAAAGGGGCACATAGGCAATTCCAACAATAACAATAAACATCTAAGTGCATGCATATTGTAGTAGTCTGATCCCAGCTACACGAATAAGTGGTTTGTTCATGTGGCTGAAGCTGTCTGTTACTCTATGGCAGGGGTCCTCAAACTATAGCCCTCCAGCTGTTGCCGAACTACACATCCCATGAGGCATTGTAAAACTCTGAGATTCACAGACATGACTAGGCATGATGGGAATTGTAGTTCCTGAACAACTGGAGAGCCATAGTTTGAAGACCCCTGCTCTGTGTTCATACAGCTGCTGCCTCCCCATAGTGTAACATACACTGCCTGCACAGGCTATCTGCTCCAGGTGGCTCCTTTCACACTGAGGAGTTTTGAACTGCTTTTGTGTTGAAATAAAAAAATACCTAAAAAAACTCAAGAAAAATGCTTCCCTTTGAAATCAATGACTGTTTGCATTGCTTGCAGCATATTTTGGCACTAAAAATGCTCCTTTCCATTAAAATGAATGGGAACCGACTCAAAAACTCCCCCACTAGGCATTTTTGCTGCAGTTTTTAAGACACATGCCCTTTAACCGCTTGCTGACCAGCCGCCGTAGTTTTACGGCGGCAGGTCGGCTCTGTCCCGTGAAACGATGTACCTGTACGTCACTACGCGGGACTGCTAGTGGGGGCGCGCACGCCACCAGAGGCACGCACATGCCAATTGGCCACAGGGGGAGCCAATCAGCGGGTCCTGCGACTGCGATGTCTGCCGGCACCCGCAATCGCTCCCCGTGGAGACAGAATGGCGGTCTGCCGTTGTAAATATGGCAGATCGCTGTTCTGTCAGTGATGAACACAGGGATCCTGTGTTCCTCCTATTTAGGAACACAAGTCCCTGTGTTCATTCAGCAAGCCCATCCCCCACACAGTTAGAAAGCACCACCTAGGGACACATTTAACCCTTTGATAGCACCTGATGAGCAGGCAATGATGTGCACTAAAAAGCAGCATTGATTGGCATCACTGCTGCGACCTGACTGCCATCACTGCTGGGCACTGTTGGGGCTGCACTAATAATCAAGGCACTGATAATCAGTGTCCTGATTATCTGTGCGGATCTCCCCTGTGAGGAAATGCCGCTGATCAGCTCTCCTCTCCTCACATGCTGTCAGTGTGAGGAAAGGAATGTTGATAACTGGCATTTCCTTGTTTACGTGTGATCAGCTGTAATTGGACACAGGTGATGATATGGGTAAAGAGCCTCGTCATTGGCTCTTTACCGAGATCGGTGATGACCCGCGTCCCAGGCATAGAGCACATCACCGATCATCATGATGCGCACGCCTTTCAATTGACAATACGGCTGGCAGGAAGTGATTAACCACTTCTAGACCGGAAGGTTTAATCCCCTTCATGGCCAGGATATTTTTTGTGATACAGCACTGTGTTATTTTAACCACTTGCCGACCGTCCCACGCAGATTTACTGTGTGATTACAATGATTATGTGCACGCGTTCCTGGCGCCGCACGCACGCCCGCGGTGATTAGACACGGCGGGAGCCAGACCACGGGAGGAACAGCCTGTCTCTGGCGATCTTCGGCAAAACTGACAGGAGAGCCATCTGGTATGTAAACAATGTAAGACGGCTCTCCTGTCAGAGAGGCAGGGAAAGATTGTGTGATTCAGCTAAGCTGAATCAGCGATCTCTCTCTGCCTCTGTTCAATCCACCCCTTCTCCCCACAGTTAGTAAGCACATCTAGGGAACTCATTTAACCCCTTGCTCATCCCCACTGTTAACCCCTTCCCTTGCCAGTGTCATTTTTACAGTAACAATGCATATTATTTAGCACTGATCACTGTATTAATGTCACTAGTCCCCAAAAAGTGTCACTTAAGCTCCGTACACACGTACCGAATGTCGGCCGAACGATCGGCCGTCTTTTGTCCGGTGCTGTCGTGTCTGTTGGTTGTCTGTTGAAATGTGCTCTAGACTTGCCCTGGACTTTTGTCGGCCGACAGAAAATGACGTCACTATGTTCAACGCACGTTCGGCGCACGTCCGCCGCTACAAAAGTGAGTGTTTGGCCGTGACCCTTTTGGGCATCTCGCGCTGATTTCAGTAGCATTTGTTTGGTTGATGACATTTCGCTATTTTCCGAGACATCATTCGAGAATTTATTATGGAGACCGAGGATTCGACTCTTGCTGTAGTTAGTGTTGGAGTTTTGACTCTGAGGCGAGTTATGAGCAAGAGAAAGAAGAAGCGGACCTCCTGGACGAAAAATTGGTTGCTTAACCGTGATCAATTTTCCCACATGTCCTTGCTGAGGGAGCTCCATGAAAATAATCCTGATGACTTCAGGAATTATTTGAGGATGACGGATCCCATCTTTCACCGTCTTCTTGCCCTGGTGTCCCCCTATATTATCAAGCAGGATACGTGTACGCGGGTTGCAATTACTCCTGAGCAAAGGTTAATTGCGACTTTGAGATATCTTGCAACAGGGAAAAGCCTGCAGGATCTCAAGTTCACCACAGGCATCTCCCCCCAAGCTCTTGGTATTATCATCCCTGAGACCTGCTCTGCTATCATCAAGGTCTTGCAGAAGGACTGTATCAAGGTATGTTTTATTTTTTACATTACATTACATGTATTAGTCATCTCACCCGAATTATAATGTTTTTGGATGTACATCAATTTACAGAGGTCATTATTTTGAAACTACCCTCTGTCCGCATGCACATAGTAGTTAAGATTTATATTATCTTAACCATTTGTAAAATTACCCACTAACCACCCCAGCATTCTCTCCTATGTGTCCCTAAAAGCATTGCCTGTTAACAGTATATTGAATCTGTGTCATTTTCTGACTTTCCCTGAAACAATTATTCCTTGCCCAATGTTTTAGTACCTAGTTTATGATTCATCTTAAACACATCAGTCCATCCATTCTCACCTATGATTGTGTATGTTTATGTAATGATGTAAAAACATTCATTGACCACAAGCCCTTATTGATGTCTAAATGCATAGTTTTACTTACCCACCCCCCCCCCCCCACCCACCCATGCTAAATCTAAAAGTCAGCATATACCAAAGCTCTAGCTGGTGAGTTACAATATGATAACATTAGGAGGTGTAAAATAAATGTATGTAGATGTTAGATCCCCAAATCCAAAGGATTGGCTTCCTGTTGTTTATATCTTATTAAAGTTGCATAAGCATTTAACAGACAACTGTGTGTGTAATAATGTGATGTGCTCAAGCACTAAGCCTTTTTATTTCCCCACAGTTTCCTTCAAACGCAGAGCAATGGCTGGAGATTTCTGCTCGATTTCTGGAAAAGTGGAATTTTCCCAATTGTGGGGGTGCTATAGATGGGAAGCACGTCCGCATTGTCCCCCCTCCAAATTCCGGCGCATTTTTTTATAATTATAAAGGTTTTTTTAGTATTGTCATGCTAGCCATAGTTAATGCTAACTATGAGTTTATCTTTTTGGATATTGGCAAAAGTGGCCGCAATTCGGATGGGGGAGTTATTGAGCAGACGGAGTTCGCTCGTCGCCTTCGTAACGGCACTCTGACCTTGCCATCCAGGGAGCAAACCATTGAGGGGATGAGCTTCGTTTTTATTGCAGATGATGCTTTTGCACTTGGGGAGCATCTTATGAAGCCCTACCCTCAGAGGAACCTCACCCCCGGGCAAAGGATCTACAACTACCGGTTGTCCAGAGCTCGCAGAGTTGTGGAGAATGCCTTCGGGATAATGGCCAACCGGTTCCGGATATTCCTGACTTCCATACACCTGGCACTCTACAAAGTAGATCACATGGTCCTCTGTTGCTGCATTTTACACAACTTTCTACGCAGGAATGCTGAGAACTATCTAATGCAGCAACTGGATACTGACCCTGCTATGCCAGGGCCAAGTGGAGAAGCACAACCCAGTGAGCAAGTGGAGTCCATGACCTCAATGGAAGTTGGACGTTCCGGATTGGCATCACAAAGAGCCCGTCAGATCTGCCAGGAATATCTGGAGTATTTTGTGGGGAGAGGAGCTGTGTCCTGGCAGGAATCACTGCCAGACACTCATTAATTTTGTCATATCTGTCAGACACATGATAAATGTCAGAGATATAATCTTTTTCCATAAATTAAACCAAAATTGCAATGATTCTGTATTGTGTATTCTATTAATTTGGGCACATATCCCAAACATCATTTTTTGGGTTCATCATGTGTTATATATGTGTGACTTTAGAAGGGTTAATACATTCATCAGTGTGTTTCTTTACTATAGTCTCTCCCCAGCTGATCCAAAGTGATGATGGCCATGTGTTATTTTTTACCCAGTGGTGTAAATACAAGGGCCTTCTGCACCCCATTAAATTTCCACAAACCCTCTCACATTGAGAACTAGGTCACACCCAAGGTTCATCTAATGTCACCTTACATCGTTGGTCATTGTCCAGAAGGTGCCCATACATACTATATATTTATTATAATACATTAGGGTATTAACAACTTACCTCCACCTGTTATGTTGTGTTCATTTATGACATCCTTCTCACTGCCCACCAATGTTAGGAGATGTCAGTGTTATGTGAAACTTGCTCATTGTTGAGCTCAAAGTGTTATATATAGGTAATGTAAAGTGAAATAGACCAAAGAACCAGCAATACACTATATATTACACTGATCTCCCTACACTGATTGCTACTGGCAATATCAATGCCATATCGAATCCTAGGAGTGCTAGTACTTTGAGTGGCGAGTCACACTTATGCACACTTTGCAGCCTTCCTGCATCGCATAAGGGTGACCCGGCACTTACAGTTTGCACAGGATTGGATTCCACAAGTGTGAAGCACTTTGCGATCCAATCCTGATGCGGCAGTAATAAAGGGTCATGTGCGACTTGTGTGGGGGTGCAGTGTCAATTTAGCCATACAAAGTGTATGGCTGAATTCACACTGCACATCTGATCGCATGTAATATCGGAGCACACTGCTCCTTCATTACATGCGATCTGATGTGCAGGGCAAAATCAGCCATACACTTTGTATGGCTAAATTCACACTGCACCCGCACAAAAGTCGCACATGAGATATCTTTTCAGCCGCATCAGGATTGGATGGCACAGTGCTTCACACTTGTGTGATCCGATCCTGTGCAAAATGTCAGATCGCACTGCGATATGCGATAAAACTGGGGGTGTCGTTAACATTTCATTGACACCCCCAGCATCTCACATATGGCAGTGTGAGCTGCCAGATGTCCGTTTGCCATGCGGGAACAGGCTGCGAATTTGCAGCCTTCCCGCATCGCACAAGTGTGACCCGGCACAGGAGCTCCAATATTACATGCGATTGCCACAGAAGCAAAAGTGTGAGCCAACACTAAATATAACCTGTATTTTAGTAGACTGATTGCCACACAGGTCACAGATATTATAGTGCATTCAGTGTACTAGTGAATATAACTTGTTAGATGTCCACTGGTCCTGAAGGCAAAAACATTTTTTCCCGCTAATAATTCCACACACAATTAAAACTGCTTTCATTAACATGCAAATATGTGAATAGGACAGCCATCATACATTTTGTGCTTCTTTACACAGCTTTAGACCTGGCCCCCCAACGAAAGTCAAAGAAAGAATCAAACACACATTGTTGAATGTTAAAATTTTGTTGTAAAAAACATTCTCAGGGTTAGGGTGTTGTAAAGTGCTTGATATGCATAAGAGCCCTGTGTCAAACTTGACAAAACTTGGGTACACCGTTAACAGCTGACGATGCATGTATTGTGTAATAAATATGCCATAAAATTGAACACGAACATGGGTAAAGAACATCCCAATAAAAACCAATAAAAGGTTATTAAAAGTATTTTTAAAATTTGGCAAGCATGTCAACGAAGTCTCTTATTTTATTTTGTAACGCTGTTGCAGTCTCCTTAATTTTTTCCAGCTCTGAGCAGCATTATAGAGCCTCTGTTGTCATCTTGGCGAGAGTGCAACTATGAAAAACATGACCTGGTAAAAACAAAAAAAATATATAATGTACATGTGAAGCACCTAGATGAGGTCATAATATAGAAACATTTGGTGTCCAGTTTATCTTAAATTACTCTAGAGTTAATACCTACCCTGTTCTTATGCTCTTTTGCCCTAGGCTCTTCTTCCTCCTGTCCTCCTCCGATGCTGTTGCTGATGATTCTGCCGGTCTCTGCAGCTTACTATATATCCATTAGGGGTGTGAAGGCATGATGACGTCATCGTGAGGTCATGGCCCTAATGTATATATATTAAGCTGCAGAGACCGGAGACCGGCAGAATCAACAGCAACAGCATCGGAGGAGGACAGGAGGAAGAAGAAGAGCCTAGGGCAAAAGAGCAGACAACATAAGAGCAGAAGATTGGACAGCAGAAGAGTGGAGAGGAGAAGATCCGAACAGCAGAGATGAGAAGACCGGATGAAGAATTTTAAGAACATTTCAGAAACGTCTCCTGTCATTATTCACATACACTTCCTTTTATGGGGTGAATGTGTAGCGGTACTATGTACCCCATACCCATACACATAGGGAGTGGGGTCTGGGATCTGGGGGCCACCCCATGTTAAAGGGTGCTTCCAGATTCCTATGAGCCCCCTGCCCGCATGACCCCCAGAACCACCAGACAGTGTTGTGGGGATGAGGCCCTTGTCCTCATCAACATGGGGGCAAGGTGCTTTTGGGTGTGGGGTGCAGAGCCCCCCCTGCCCCAAAGCAACAAGACCCCCCATGTTGAGGGCATGTGGCCTGGTGTGGTCCAGGGGGGGTTGGGTCCGCTTGCTCGTCCCCTCCCCTTTCCTGGCCTGCCAAGCTGCATGCTTGGATAAGGGTCTTGTATGGATTTTGGGGGCACCCCACGCCGTCTTTTTGGTGTGGGCCTACCCTCAAACTCCATACCATACCCAAAGGGCCTGCTTAGGAACTTGGGGGGGACACCCACGGCGGTTTATCCCATTTTTGTGTGTAGTTCCCCCTCAATAATCTCACAGCGCAAGTGGCCCCGCAAGTCGGATCATCCTGATCCGACTTACGGTGCGACTTCCATTCAAATCAAGAGGCTCCCATAGGGAACTATTGTTTAGAAATGGAGGCTGAAAATAATGCTGATAAAAGCAACATGGCAAAACGTGCGATTACGCTAATTCAACAAACTACTGAAAGCACGTATTTACAGCTTCTTTTTCTGGCGTCCAAACAATCTTTGACACACGTTTTTGCTCATGCCCCGTGTGCAAGGGTCCTAGAAACCTGCAAACGTCAAAAACATATGTTTGGTGTAAAATGTGAATCAGGTGCGCCAAACTATTTAATCATGTGTCAAATATATAATCATATAGTCACAAATCTACGCAAATGAAGCTAAATTATGACGAATTTACACTATGTGATTATATAATTGACACATATTTTAAAAGCTTTGCACACCTGATTCACATTATTTAACAAACAGGTCGTTCCTTTGAAGCATTACATCAAATACAGCAAATGAAAAATACACTTGAAAAAACATTATTAAAAAACATACTTGGGCACACAACTGGCTCCCCGACACTTGCTCCATGATCCCGATCAGTCGCAGATGTGCTTGCAAGGCTGGTTGTCAAGCTGGCACGAGATTTGTCTTCAGATTTTTCCACATCCGATCCGGCTGGAGATGCCACATCCCATAAGTCACATGAGGGAACATCTGCAATGTACATTTTACAGGAAATACAACAATACAAGGTTAATCAATCATTGCAAATACACATATTTGTAGTATCCCACTACCCAAAAATCTGTGCCTACCAACCTTCCTGTTGCTGTGGTGGCTGCACACTTGTTGGCTCCACCATGATGCACTCGGGAAGAATGTCTTGATCTACATAATAATAAAAATGTGGCATATAATAAAATTCACAAGAGGTAAATGTTATAGGACATGGTGCACTGCATGCTAGCTATTTTATTTTAAAATATTAAGACATGTACATGGTTATCTCAGGAAAATATGGTACATTAATGTTTGACTCTGCATAGGAAACAATTACCTTTTGGAGAATGTGTGCCAGCATCTGGGCCCATGTCCTCTGCTTCTTCCTCCAATGTAGATCGAGCTGCCAAAGTCGCTGCACCTCTCCTCCTCCTTTCCCATTCTTTAGCTTTTAATTTGCGTTTTTTTCCTATTTAAAGGTTAGAATAATAATATGGGAATAATAGGAATGTTTGCATAGAAAATTTGTTGCAAGAAAGAACATTCGTTGCAATCAAATGCATATATTTTGAACTATGGCTTCCTGTCTTTTAATGTAATATACCAAAAAATCATCAATAGATCGATCTAATCACGACATGACCAATAAAATTATTAATAGTACATTTTAAATATACATTATAATCTAGACATTTTAATACAACATACACTAAATTGACCCAAAACATATTGATGTTAAAAAAAAACTTACTTTTTTTAAGAATACGATGTATGTGACCAAGCTGTTCTTGCTCACGATGCTTTAGATCAGACCATCTTTTCCGGATTTGGTCTTTGGATCGCTCCACACCGTACTTTCTGTGTAAACATGCCACCACCTTGTCCAGAATCCTGTCTTTTCTGGCGTTGGGCCTCTCATAATTATCCAACCTGCCATCATAGTCCTGCTTCTCAAGAATGCCAACCATCTCCACCATTTCCCCCTTGGTCATAGCTGTTGCTTTGGGTTTTTTGGTGGCCCAACCACTTCGGCCCCCACTTGTGGAACTCTCAGATCTTTGAGACATGTTTCTTGCCAAAGATTCTTCCGCCGACTCACGTTTGTGTGTTTCGCATGCAGCCTAATCTTCGGCACGTACACGCCCCTGTGTCAGCCCGCCACTGGAGGCGGAGTTGATGCATGCGCTGTATTTAAAGGACGCCAGATCTTTCGGTCGACGATTCGCTATCGGACAAATCATTTGTTGGAGCACGAGCGATCGGCGAATCACGATTCTTCACCACAAACAAAGGTACGACTATTGATTCAAAAGTGTGTGTTTTTGGCCCTATACAGCTTTTATTGGGAATATGTTTATTATGTGCCAAAATACATGCTCTTTTACTATATTTTGTTTTGTGTTGTGTCTTGCAGGCATATCCTGTACTTTATCATGGTGGACAATTACACCACCCCAGAATTTCTACAGCAGTTTATAGAGGAGTACAGGAAACTGCCCTGTTTTTTTATAAGTGACGTTGGCCTTTGGATTTGCAGTCTTGTAGAAGGCCACTATTTAAAATTAGTGGCCTTCTACAAGACTGCAAATCCAAAGGCCAACGTCACTTATATTAAACGAAAAATCAGCAGCATTCGTACTGCGTACCGACGGGAGCTAAATAAAATTGCCACAACCACGAGGTCTGGAGCTGCTGCAGGGGAGGTCTATGTACCACGGCTGTGGTACTTTGACAGCCTGAGGTTCCTCTCGGACGTGGAGGAATCCAGGCCATCCCTCTCCACGCTGCCTTCTACATCGGCAGAGGCCTCATTTGATGCCAGCCAGGAGGAAGATATCCTGGGGGCTAATTTGACACAGGTATGGCATTTCACAATATATTGTCTGCTATAAATGTAATGATGTAACAAAATAATTAGCAAGCCCATAATTGACCCTTTATGTAAACAGGGGCGTAGCAAGGGGTTGGCGAGACCGGCGACCGCCAGGGGCGCAGGCCAAGGGGGGGGGGGGAAACGCAAAAACATTGGCAATGTTTTAGTTATTTTTTACAACTCCACTCAGCCTGCACACCCCAGAACCCCCAGGTAGCATGCGGCTTCATCCAGGTGTAAAACATTGAGAGCAGCTGAGCCAACAGACCAGGAGACTGAGACTGCCTCTCACTGCATCCCCAGCACACCTCCGGTCTTACAAACACTGCTATAGCCTCAGCACACCTCCGGCTCAACCTTTTTTTATAACTCTAACAAACGAACAGCTCCTGAAAATGATACATCCATCCTTGCTTCCATGTCTCTGGTCTCCCACTCTGGGTCAGCAAGGCAGGTGGCTTCCTTATTCCTGTTTCCCTGCACTGATTCCCCCTCAGTGCCCTACATCAAGCCCTCTGCAAGTTTAGGCCCCTCTCTCTTCAACCCCCCTCCTCTCTCTCTCCCACCCCCTCTTTCTCTCCCTCTCTCTATCTCTCATCCCTCTCTTTCTTGTTGTTCACACCTGAGACAATGATTGCCCACTAGAGAGCTCTACACGGGGCAAACAAGGGACAAATCAGAAACTTTCAATTCCCTTTTCGATTTTTTTTGGTGGTTACATTTTTACATTGATCTTGGGGGGGGGGGGGGTTGTTGCCAAATACAGCTCCTCACCAAGGGCACTGGAGACCCTAGATACGCCACTGTATATAAAGTCTGCTATTTGTTCAAAATAATATAACAAACATGACTTTTTATATACACTATAACATTCTAATCAATTCTTCATTTCATCAACAGGAAAGTGTTCATGAGGATGAGGCAGGTGTCAGCCAGGAGGCAGGTGTCAGCCAGGAGGCAGGTGTCAGCCAGGAGGCTGTGGAGCCATCTGTTTCTGCCAAACCTCCTGCCAAACGGAGGCAGAAACAGAAACACATTGATGAGATCACAACCGAATTTATCAGCCAGGCCACCATAGCCCTCCAAAGGAAGCCAGAAGACTATGAATCTTTTGGCAACACGACTGGCAAGAAGCTGAGTCAAGTGGATTTCCTCCAGCGTCAAATGGCAGAAAAACTGATTCTGGAGGTGCTGCTTAAGGCAGAAAGGGGCCGCCCAGCCACCACCTTGACAACTGCCACATGGCAGTCAGTGGCAATATGGGCAACATGATGCCAACATGCCCTCATGGCCGCATGATTTTAGTTATAGCCAATTATAATTTACCCTAATTTTGACCCTGTTATTTATGTTACCCCTTTTTATTTTTTCAAAATTTATATTAGTCTAAATTGACCTTTTTTATGTTTTTTTTTTCAAATACGGAGAGTATTTATGTATTTTGGTTTGTTTTTCTTATTTCTAAAAATAAATAAGATTGTTATTAAAAAATGGCTTATCTTTATTTTTTAACATGTAGAATATTGTGCGTAACCAGCAATATATGTTTTAGACATTAAATCATAAAGGAATAAAGGGACATATCAATAGTTAGATCTTTGCAGTCAAAATACAAAGAGAATGGTGAAGAGTTTAAAATATTTAAATATAAGATTTGATGCACCATATAGAATAGACAAATCATTATCTTCATCATAACAGAACACATGCCTTTTTATTTGTAAAGTATTGAATTATGAGCAGCATCTTCCTTCTTCTCACATTTACCAAGATGAGCATGTGCTCCGCATTTCACATATTTTTTGGACTGCTGCAAGACGAAAGTTCTTTCTGGATAAAATGTCTAGTTTACTTGAGAATATTCTTCTGGGACGTTATTTGGTTCCGATCATGCGTGTTCCGATTTGTAGATGTTTGTCGGCCGAAATCTGTACTGACTGGCGAACAATCGGCCGTTCTGGTGACGGGCAACAAAAATTTTGTAGTCTGCACACCCGATTCTGTTCGGCCGAAAAGTCGGAGTCGGTTGTCGACAATCGGCCGATCGTTCTGCGGCCGAATATTTACGGCCGACAATTACTAATTAAAAAAAATATTAAAAAATAAAAAGTCCATAAATCTATCCCGTAGTTTGTAAACGCTATAAACCAATTATTATACGCTTTTTAGGATTTTTTTTTTTACCAAAAATATATAGCAGAATACAAATTGGCCTAAACTGATAAAAAAAATTAGATTTTTACAATTTTTTTATTGGGAATGTTTTATAGCAGAAAGTAGAAAATATTGGTGTTTTTTTCAAAATGTACGCTATTTTTTAGTTTATAGCATAAAAACAAAAAACCACCGAGGTGATCAAATACCACCAAAAGAAAGCTCTATTTGTGGGAAAAAAGGAAATCTATTGATGTCACCCCATGTCACTTTGTGTCAGATTTGTTCGCCATAATGTAGCAGTGTTGCTAAAAACGGCTGATCAATTGTATTTGGGTACGGTGTCGCACGACCGCACAATTGTCAGTTAAAGCAACGCAGTGCCGAATCCCAAAAAAATCGCAAAAAATGCTCTGGTCATTAAGGGGGGTAAAACCTTCCGGGCTGAAGTGGTTAACTGACAATTGCGCGGTCGTGCAATGTTGTACACAAATAAAATTGATATCCCTTTTTCCCACAAATAGAGCTTTCTTTTGGTGATATTTATTTGATCCCCTCTGCGGCTTTTATCTTTTGTGCTATAAACAAAAAAAGACCGACAGTTGTGAAAAAAACCCAATATTTTTTACTTTCTGCTATAAAACACATACAATAAAAAAAATGTAAAAAAAATAATTTCTTCAACAGTTTAGGCCAATATGTATTCTGCTACATATTTTTGGTATGCGCAAAAGTTATAATATCTACTAAATATGGGATTTTTGAATGGAATTTTTTTTTTTTTTTACTAGTAATGGCGGCTATCAGCAACTTATAGCGGGACTTTGACAGATCAGAACACTAAGTGCCACTTTTGACACTTTTTTGGGGACCAGTGACACTAATACAGTGATCAGTGCTAAAAAATAAACACTGTCACTGTACTAATGACACTGGCAGGGAAAGGGTTAAGATCAGGGTCGATCAAAGGGTAAAATGTTTCCCTAGGGGGTGCTTGCTAACTGTGGGGGGGGGGGTGCTTTAACTGTAGGAAGACAGAGATCTGTGTTCCTGCTTGGCAGAAACACAGTACCTTTGCCTTCCCTTGTCACAGAACGGCGATCTGCTTTGATTACATAGGAAGACTGCAGTTCTGCCTCTCTGGGGAATGATCAGCGTGTCCCGGCAGACATCATGTTGGCAGGACCCACTGATTGGCTCTCGCTATATCCAATGACAGCGGGAGCTGTCTGCCGGCAGCACGTATTGTACATGATTTCGTGCAAAAGAGTCGCCGCCCCGCTATGCATGCATGTGGGGCGGTTGGCAACTGGTAAAACTAATAAACAAGGGTTTCTATTTCATACAGCCAATGAAATAAGATCGCCTATTCAGCTAATGGGACAAGAGACAAATTTGAAAAAAAGTTGTGCCCTACAATACCTTTTCCGCATCTTCCTGTTTTAAAGGACAGGTTGTGGAGAGTAGTCTGGACTGCTGAGCGCCCTCAATTTGGCTTTTATCAGAATATTTTATTAATCCCAAAGGGAAATTATTAAAATGCAGCCACATTTAATAAAGACAAAGCAAGAACACAACAACAAGTGGAAAAAGACACAAAGACACAATGACACAATAAAATTACCAATAACAGCAATTAGTACCAAATAAAACTAAATTAAAATGAAAATATCCAAAATCATAATTAACCTAATACCTACATACTATAAAAACTACATAAAAAACCGGAATTTTTTAGGATCTGTGTTAGCGCATTAGAAACAATATTAACCACTTTCCACCCACCCTATTACAAATTGGCGGCAGGAAGGTGGTTGAGTTATCCTGACCCGCCGTCATATGACGTCGGGCAGGAAAAGCAGGCAGCGCACACTCACGAGTGCGCGCACTGTGGCGATCGGGCATGTAGCGTGTCCCTCGGACACAGCGCATACCCGATCAGGGTAAACAGCCAATAAAATTGGCTGTTTACCACGTGATCGGCTGTGTCCAATCACAGCCGGTCACAATTCAAAACACAAGACAGCTGTTACTACTGATCCAGCTTCTTTTCCTCACACACTGATCATGTGAGAAGAGCTGAGATCAGTGATCAGTGAGTGAGTGACTTTTTTCAGTTTATTCCCATTACTGTGCACCACACAGCCCCCCCCCCCCCCAATAAAGAGAACCTGTCACCAGCTAGATCTGTCACAGCCCATCTAGATCTGTCACAGCACATCTGGATCTATCAAAATCTGTCACACAGGCCCGCCATCAGTGACCACATCTGGATCTGTCACACAGGCTGCCGTCAGTGACCTGTCACATAGTACCGCCAACAGAGACCTGTCACACAGTACTGCCAACAGTACCGCCATCAGTGACCTGTCACACAAACCCGCCACCTGTCCAACAGCCCATCAGTACCATCAGTACCGCCAGTACCCATCAGTATCGCCATCATGTCTAAAAGATTTTTTACAGCCGAGGAGGCATATGAAAAGCTTACCATGTCGGATGATGAGAGCAGCGGGGAGCTCTCATCTGATACTGGCTCGGAATTCAAGCCAGTAGAGGGTAGTGGATCAGGGATTAAATCCGAGGAGGAAACAGTCCCTCCTAAAAGAATAAGGAGAATAAGACCAGAAGACCTGCCTATAACCAGCAGCACTATACACCCCAATTGCACCAACACAAATGCAGCTAGACCCCAAGAAGAGGAGCCCAATACCAGCACTGGACCAACAAATCCAACCCAAAGAATCTGGGCCCAAACCTACCTTCCCATTGCCCTGGCAAACCCCTTATGGTTACCTGCCAGCTCAGGATCAGCTATAATCCCCCCTTTCACCACACAACCAGGTGTGCAGCCCAACACTACAAATTTTTCCCTATTAGATTTTTTTTATTTGTTTTTCCCACAAGATTTGCTGCAGTACATGGTGGACCAAACAAATCTTTATGCAGAGCAATATATTGCCTCCAACCCCAATTCTTCCTACGCCCGTATGTTCAATTGGCGCCGTCTCACTCTAGATTAATTTAAAATATTTTTGGGCCTTACATTTAATATGGGGCTTACAAAGAAAAACAAAGTCCATGCTTACTGGTCCAGCCACCCCATCCACCACATGCCTGTTTTTTCTTCTGTCATGTCCAGGACACAATATGACATGATAATGCGCTTCCTACATTTTAATGATAATTTGCAGTGCCCTCCCTGAGATCATCCCAACTACGACAAATTATTTAAATTATGCCCCATAATAAATTATTTTTCAAAGCAATTTGCGGAATTGTATGTCCCAGACAAAAATAGGTGTGTGGACGAATGCCTTATCCATTTTATTGGCCGGCTGCACTTCAAGCAATATATCCCAAGTAAGAGGGCCAGGTACGGGTTGAAAATGAATAAACTCTGCGAGAGAGCCACTGGGTATGTACATCCCTCCCGCGTGTATGAAGGCAAAGACTCCCAGCTCCAGCCCCCTGAATGCCCAACATTCATCGGAACCAGTGGGAAAATTGCCAGGGACCTGGCATACCCCCTATTCAAAAAAGGATACCATATCTATTTAGACAATTACTACACCAGCTTGCCCTTTTTTCATCACCTGTACCGTGAAAAAACCCTGGCCTGTTGTACCACCAGATAAAATAGGAAGGGATTCCCACAAAATTTGGTACAAAAAAAAGCTACAACAGGGGGAATCCATATTTAAGAGGAACGAGGAAGTGTTGGCCATGAAGTGGAGGGACAAGAAAGATGTTTACATCTTGTCCACCATCCGCAATGACACCTTGGGGGGGGGGGGGGAGATTTAAATGACCGGATGCTGCAACCCTATTTATCAATCCGAAAGTCCCTTTGCTGGTATAAAATAGTTGCATTTCATCTGTTTCATATGGCCATGTATAATTCGTTTGTCTGCCATCAAAAGTCACCAGAAAACCAACCCAGCACCTACCTCAATTATATTGAAGACATTATCACTGGACATAATTTACCAACAAGGACCAGCTCCAGGAAGCATTCGCTCTGATTGTGTGAGTCGACTTCACAACAAGCTACATTTTCCCTATAGCATTCCCCCCCCCCCCGCAGAATCAGGAAGAAGGTGCCAAAATAGATGTCATGTGTACAGCAGCAGAGGAATTAGAAGAGACACTAGTTTTCATTGTCCCGATTGTCCCTCCCAACCTGGCCTATGCATCAGGGATTGCTTCAAAATTTACAGCTGTAAGATTTTAGATCCCCTTATTTTTAATGGACTGCCATTTCCCATTTTCAAATTCCTGTCCAGATCGTTTGCCTGCTACCATGTTTCTACCTTCCACGTTAACTGACCATGGCCTGTTTACCAACAATGCATTTGCCTGCCGCTTTAAAAACCACGTTTCTGACATCCACGTGCACCGACCTCAGCCTGTGTACTGTCGATGCCTTTGCCTGCTGTTTTTCAAAACCAAGTTTCTGACTTCCACGGGTACCAACCTCAGTCTGTTTACCGATGGTGCCTTTGCCTGCCGTTTTAAACCAAGTTTCTGACTTCCAAGTGCACCGACCTCGGCCTGCTAATCGACCACACTTTTTGCCTGCCACTTGGACTGATCTTCTGCCCTTCTACTTCAGTACACAGGGGTCTCACACATATGTGAGGGGCTTCAGAATAGAGCTCAGAGTATAGAAAAAACGTTTTTGGTTTTCTGTGTTCCCCGAACCGGGTCTGGAGTCCGGAGGCTTCAAAGAGATTTGGGTGTGAGCAGCGTCTACTCCGTCCTGTCCCCATTCTTTCCTCACTTTCCTCAATATTTCGGCTGTGCTGATCATATCGCTGCATGTAATGACCCAGGACTTTTTAGACCACATCTCTGCCTGCTACCGGGACCAATGCTTTGGCTGTGCTGACAGTATCCCTGCCTGCTGCCTGTAATGACTATGGACAGTATTTCTGCCTGCTGCCTGTAATGAATATGGACAGTATTCAGGACTTTATAGACAACATCTCTGCCTGCTACCTGGACCAATGCTTTGGCTGTGCTGTCAGTATCTCTGCCTGCTGCCTGTAATGATTATGGACAGTATTTTTGCCTGCTGCCTGTAATGAATATGGACAGTATTTCTGCCTGCTGCCTGTTCGATTGCTTTTGCTGTCACTGACCACATCCCTGCCTTCTACTTGGAAAGTAGGTGTGACCAGGTTGGTAGGCATATGGCTACCATATCCTGTAAATGGGGATTTAATTGAGCCTATATATATCTGCCATAGGAGCCATAAATTGAAAAAAAAATAGCTTTTATTAAAATACAGTCAATACAATACATATATATATAATTGCTCTAAGATTATAACACTATATCTGAAATCAATAACAAAATCTGCTAGTGGACCGATGCGTTTCTCTGCATTAGCTTCCTCAGGATCCACGCAGTATATATATAAATGTCAGACAGATTTGCAAACCATAAAATCTAGAATAAACAGCAATATAAATCAATATACATTACATATTGTATTTCAAATAAGCATAAGTACTATCAAGTATAAATATATCAATACATCATAAAAGACAAGAGAAGGGAAAGACCTATAAAATAAAAAATATAATGAGAAAAAAAAAGGGGGGGGATGTGTCATTTTTGCTATGTACATGCTATGTGTTAGAAATATCCTATAAATTGACAACTTTGTGTTAAAAAAATAGGTTTTAATTTTTTTCACACATTTTCCAAAAACTTGTGGAAAAAATAACATGTTCAAAAGACTCACAATGACACATAGAATATACGTTGGAGTGTTTGCTTTCCAAAATGATGTCATTTTGTGGGCAATTCCATTGTCTTTTTGCTCTAGGGCCTTCAAACGTGTGATAGGTAGTCAGAAAATTATGTGTGTGATTTATGCTCCTAGAACGCCTGAAGGTGCTACTTGGATGTTGAGTCTCTGTATGTGGCCAGGGTGTGTAAAAGTCTCACACATGTGGTATGGCCATACTAAGGAGGAGTGGCAGAATGTATTTTGGGGTGTCATTTTTGTTATGTACATGCTATGTGTTAGGAATATCCCATAAATTGACAACTTATGTGTAAAAAAAAAAAAGGTTTTCATTTTTTCCCACATTTTCTAAAAACTTGCGGAAAAAAATAACATGTTCAAAAGACTCATAATGCCTCAAAGAATATACGTTGGGGTGTTTTCTTTCCAAAATGGGGTCATTTTGTGGGCGTTTCCATTGTCCTGGCCAGCCAGGGCCTTTAAAATTGTGATAGGTAATGAGAAAGTTATATGTGTATTTATGCTCCTAGAACGCTTGAAGGTGCTGCTTGGATGTTGAGTCTCTTTATGTGGCCAGGCTGTGTAAAAGTCTCACACATGTGGTATTGCCATACTTAGGAGGAGTAGCAGAATGTATTTTGGGGTGTAATTGTTGCTATGTACATGCTATATGTTAGAAATATCCAATAAATTGACAACTTTGTGTAAAAAAAAAAAATTGGTTTTCATTTTTTTCCCACATGTTCCAAAAACTTGTGAAAAAAAATAACATGTTCAAAAGACTCACAATGCCTCATAGAATATATGTTGTAGTGTTTTCTTTCCAAAATTGGGTCATTTTATGGGAAATTCCATTGTCTAGGTGCTCTAGGACCTTCAAAAGTGTGATAGGTAGTCAGAAAATTATGTGTGTAATTTATGCTCCTAGAACGCCTAAAGGTGCTACTTGGATGTTGAGTATCTTTATGTGGCCAGGCTGTGTAAAAGTCTCACATATGTGGTATCGCCATACTCAGGAGGATTAGCAGAATGTATTTTGGGATGTCCTTTTTGCTATGTTAATTTTTTTCCCACATTTTCCAAAAACTTGTGAAAAAAAATAACATGTTCAAAAGACTCATAATGCCTCATACAATATACATTGGGGTGTTTGTTTTCCAAAATAGGGTCATTTCGGGGGCCAGCCAGGGCCTTCAAAAGTGTGATAGGTAGTCAGAAAGTTATATGTGTATTTATGATCCTAGAACGCCTGAAGGAGCTTATAAATTGACAACTTTGTGGGGGAAAAAAAAGAAAAAAAATGTTTTCTTAGTTTCCCAAGAATTGTGGGAAAAAATTACAACTGTCTACTTTCCAAAAAGGGGTAATTTGGGGGTATTTGTACTGTCCTGACATTTCAGGGCTTCAAGAAAGGAGATAGGCCATCAGTACATCAGGTGTGATTAATTTTCAGTAATTGGTACCATAGCTTCTAGTCTCAATAACTTTCACACAGACTAAATAATATACACTAATTTGGGTTATTTTTTACCAGAGATAAGTAGCAGTGTAAATTTTGGCCCAAATGTATGAAGAAAAATACATTTTTTGCTAAATTTTATAATAGAAACTAAAAAAAAGTGTTTTGTTTTTTTTCAAAATGTTTGCTCTTTTTTTGCTTATATCACAAAAAAACCCAGTTGTGATCAAATACCACCAAAAGAAAGCTCTATTTGTGTGAAAAAAATGTTGTTTGGTTACAGTGTAGTATGACTGAGCAATTGTCATTCTAAGTGTAAGAGTGCTGAAAGCTGAAAATTGGTCTGGGCAGGAAGGGGGTGTAACTGCCCTGTATTGAAGTGGTTAACACTTTTCATAATATTGTTTAAAAATAGCAAAACAAAAAAGGTTTTAAGAATGACTTCAAGCTCTGCTTCATCTGAACATCTCTTCTGTATCCCTCCACAGGTATGTGTATGCTGAAATACGTCCACTCTTCACTGCAACTGGAACCTGTTTACTCTCTCTGTGTATCTGTGCTTTTTGGTATTTGGCCTTTTCCATCTGTTGCCCTGTATGCATTACTATGATGCTTTTGTTGCTCTGAAGTGTATTACCTTTTGTTTTATCTTTATAGCCTTTCTTGCCTCTTACTAGTCTGACTTTAGAAGTGAAAGGTCCACTCTGATTGTTAGACATTCTTATATCCACTCATGATTAATTAACTAATTTCCACCCCCACCCTTATACCAGTGTAAATTTAGTGCACTCTGAAGGGGTCAGCACGTTGCTGGGGGGTCACGTTGCAGGGCATCTTTCCTTGAGGCTTCTTTCTTTAAGTAATTCTTTCTTCAAGTGATATGCACTTCAAGCTCTGCACTTCAGTGATTGCACACAGCGAGCATACACAGCAAACTACACCAACAAGCACCAAACAAACTGCAGGTGACCCTCTCTCTATTCTAGTCTCTCTATTCAGCTCTTTTCCCACTCTGTAACATGCATGATTCAGGTCTGGACTTTGACTTGGCCATTTTAACACCTGGATATGTTTATTTGTGAACTATTCCATTGTAGATTTTGCTTTATGTTTTGGATCATTGTCTTGTTGGAAGACAAATCTCAGTCCCAGTCTCAGGTCCTTTGCAGACTCCATCAGGTTTTCTTCCAGAATGGTCCTGTATTTGGCTCCATCCATCTTCCCATCAATTTTAACCATCTTCCCTGTCCCTGCTTAACAAAATCAGACCCAAACCATGATGCTGCCACCACCATGTTTGACAGTGGGGATGGTGTGTTCAGGGTGATGAGCTGTGTTGCTTTTACGCCAAACATAACGTTTTGCATTGCTGCCAAAAAGTTCGATTTTGGTTTCATCTGACCAGAGCACCTTCTTCCACATGTTTGGTGTGTCTCCAAGGTGGCTTGTGGCAAACTTTAAACGACACTTTTTAGGGCTATCTTTAAGAAATGGCTTTCTTCTTGCCACTCTTCCATAAAGGCCAGATTTGTGCAGTATATGACTGATTGTTGTCCTATGGACAGAGTCTCCCACCTCAGCTGTAGATCTCTGTAGTTCATCCAGAGGGAACATGCAACTCTTGGCTGCATCTCTGATCAGTCTTCTCCTTGTAAGAGCTGAAAGTTTAGAGGGACGGCCAGTTCTTTGTAGATTTGCAGTGGTCGGATACTCCTTCCATTTCAATATTATCGCTTGCACAGTGCTCCTTGGGATGTTTAAAGCTTGGGAAATCTTTTTGTATCCAAATGCGGCTTTACACTTCTCCACAACAGTATCTCGGACCTGCCTGGTGTGTTCCTTGTTCTTCATGATGCTCTCAGCGCTTTAAATGGACCTCTGAGACTATCACAGTGCAGGTGCATTTATACGGAGACTTGATTACACACAGGTGGATTCTATTTATCATCATTAGTCATTTAGGTCAACATTGGATCATTCAGAGATCTTCACTGGACTTCTGGAGAGAGTTTGCTGCACTGAAAGTAAAGGGGCTGAATAATTTTGCACGCCCAATTTTTCAGTTTTTTATTTGTTAACAAAGTTTGAAATATCCAATAAATTTCTTTCCACTTCATGATTGTGTCCCACTTGTTGTTGATTCTTCACAAAAAATTACAGTTTTATATCTTTATGTTTGAAGCCTGAAATGTGGCAAAAGGTCGAAAAGTTAAAGGGGGCCGAATACTTCCGCAATGCACTGTATCAGCCTGGATGTCACATCACCTCCTCAAACTCAATCTATCCAAAACTGAGCCCATGATATTTCCTCCCCCACGTTTCTCTTCCCCTGATTTCTCTGTCAAAATAAACAGCTCAACTATCAACCCGTCCCCCCACTCTGGACTCTGAACTCTGAAAATATTTTCGACCACACATCCAGTCGCTGTCCAAAGCTTGCCATCTCAACCTCCGCAACATCTCCAAGATACGCTCCTTCCTAACCAACAACACCACAAAGCTTCTAATCCACTCCCTGGTCATCTCTCATCTTAATTACTGCAACTCCCTTCTCATTTGCTTACTTTTAAATAGGCTACCCCCCCCCCCCCTTCAGTCTATCATGAATGCTGCTACCAGGCTCAACCACCTTACAAACTGCTCTGTGTCTGCTACCCCTTTTTTGCCAATCCCTCCATTGGCTGCCACTCAACCTACAAATTAAATTCAAGTTACTAAGCATAACTTACAAAGCCATCCATAACTTGGCACCCAGCTACATCACTAACCTGGTCTCAAAATACCAACCAAATCATTCTCTTTGTTCCTCCCAGGACCTCCTGCTCTCTATCTCCCTTGTCATCTCTTCCCATGCCCACCTCCAGGACTTCTCCCGAGCTTCTCCCATCCTCTGGAATGCTGTACCCCAATCTGTCCTACTATCTTCTACATTGTCCACTTGCAGACGATCCCTGAAAACATCCCGCACTGTACTCCCGTGCGATTTCCCGCAGCTGACACGCATGTTGCCTCGTTCTGCGCACTAGCCTGGAACGCACGCCGCTTTGTGCTTTTCCCGGTGCAGTGCAGCTCCCTAGTACAGTGCGGCAATCCGCACGGGAGCCCCGATAGGATTGCAGGTTTCCTTCTTATGCTTTATGATATGTACTGCATCTGCCCTAGTGGGGTAAAGTTTTTCCCTTTTTAATTAAACTGATACAGTTTTTTGGTACTACATTATTAGTAGTCCGCCTCTCTCTTTAATTTTTGTGTTGCCTGAGATCCACATTTAAAAGCATCCATCATATGGGAAGGACCTTCAGGAGGACAAGCTGAGTACCCTATTTAGATCACGGAGGTCTTACAGGCCTGTTTGGATCTCTACGTACCGTATGGTAAGAGGGGTCAACATTATCTGGTGAGTGTAACTTTTCTGCCAGTTTTCCAGCACGGAGGGTGTCACCATCACTACAATCCAGAAAAGATTGCACTTTGCACTTTGGAAAGAGTGTGCTCACTTGGTGGGGTATTTAAAGGAACCAGCACACTGTTAGGCCCCTTTCACACATACGGTCCGTTCAGTTCATCAGTTCCGTCACGTCAAAATGTATCAGTTTTTCATCCGTTTTTCATCCGTTTTTCGTCAGTTGTTATCCGTTTTTCATCCGTTTTTTGTCAGTTGTTATCTGTTTTTCATCCGTTGTCATCCGTTTTTCATCCGTTGTCTTGTCATCCGTTTTTCATCCGTTTTTCATCCGTTGTCATACGTTTTTCGTCCAATCCGTTTTTTTGACGGATGAAAAATAGGGCATTCATCCGTTAAAAAAAACGGACATTGACGGAAGCGGATGAAAACGGATGTTAACTGATGATCATCCGTTGTCATCCGTTTTTACATAGAGATACATTGATGTCCATTTTTCATCCGTCAACGGATGGATGAAAAACGGACAAACGGACAGCATGTGTGAAAGGGGCCTTAATGTTGAACTGTTCTATGGACTGAAGTTGCACAATTTTGATACTCACATATTAACACTTTTGTTTTTTTTTATTGATTTACACAGAGCACTTTAATATTACATTTATTACTATTTTTATGACTATTAGTATTGATAGATTGTATCACATTATGATTTGGTAAATAATTAATAACTGATGTTTTGAACATGCACTGCTGATCACAAAATCTATTGCGGTTCATTTTCTCTATATGCCCTTTGGTGGTTTGAAGCAGTAGCAGTTCTCATTTTATTTTATTTTATTGGTATAGTTTTTTTGGCGCAAGTGTATTTGTATTCACACACCAGAACTAGTGTCTGCATTAGAAGATTAGCCCTCTATTACTTTTCTGGGGATAACTCAACATTTGGGATTTCTTTTACTTTCACTTTTAATGATAATGGTAAACAGGACAAATAGAGAGGATGAATCTCCTTAATGGGTATACAGGAAGCAATACCAACTGACAGGTGTTTTAATCCATCTCCACTCTATCCAAAACTAAAAAAAAAAGTTTGCCCTTAGTTATACTTTAATATCATTAAATACCTACAGGTTATTTTCTGGAAACGTGTATATTATTGTCCAGCATGGATTTACTGTTTGAATGAATACAAATATGATGGGTATCGGTGGCTATTTCACCTAAGAGAGGTAATGGCCTTATCTGCTTCCCATATCTCCTAGGATAGGGGTGTTTAGGAATAAAATGCTGCTACTTAACCGATACAGTTATATATATATATGGCCTTGCTGTGGATGTACTTTTATTCTTTGCTAATAACAGCCAACCAGAAATGCACATTCGGCTATTCTACCAGCTGAGCTATGACAGATGATAAATCTGATACCATTAGCAAAGAGGAATATCTATTAAAGTGGAACTTCACTCTCCCAATCAACATTGATTCTTTTTAATCCTTGTGCTGCTAGCATTAGTAAACAGATAGAAAAGTATATAATATTTACTTGTTTTAAACTTTTTTTGTTTTTTACATTTCTTTAGTTACTTCCTGGTTTCCACGCCTAGGCGAAGACATCCCAAAAGTCTTCAGGAGAGGAGGGGCTTTCTCAGCTAAGCTCACTCTCCTGCATGCATACTTGAGTTAAGGGCAGGAAGTAAATGATATACACAAATCACTTATTACTCAAGACGGCAGTGGCCAGAAATTTTAGGGGGATGTTTTTAAAAGAGATTTCTCACTAAAATAAAGCATAGAGACATGGATGGATGGTGGAGTTTGCTTTGAATATTAACCAGTTCCAGACCGCTTACACTATATTTACTGCGGCAGGCTGGCTCGTACAGGCAGAGGGAAGTAGGGCTACGTCGCTCACTCCTGGGGCGCGCTCCCCCCGGTGATGGTCTGTTTCGGTTCAGAACCGATCAGTCATCAGGTCCAGACCAATGATTTTTGGCCTGGCGACCAATCCCAGACCAACCTGTGCCTGTGTAATGTAAACACAGGCACAGGAAAAGCTCTTCTCTTCCCTCCTGGAGTCCTTTTGGGTTCCAGCGTGAGAGAAGAGAGGGGATCAACTGTAAGTACACCAAACAGCACACTTACATACACCTAGCTAGGCACTTTTAATCCCGCGATCACCCCCCAGTTAACCCCTACACCCCCTGTCACATTGTCAACTATATACAGTAATTAGCGGTTTTGCTGATTTCTGTAATAGTGGGCCTTGTGACTTCATTTAGCGTTAGCGACAGTTAGTTTCTGTCCAAAATAGGTTTTGGGTATCCGCCACCCACCCCCCCAATAAAGATTTAACCCCCTGATCACCCCAGTTAACCCCTTCATTGCCCTGTCACAGTGTCACTTTTATAGTGTACAGATCCTTTTTCTGATCACTATATTAGTGTCACAGGTGACATTAGTTAGCGTTAACACTAGTTAGCGTCAGTCTAGGACAGCGCAGATCCCCGCCGCATAGTTAGAAATATAATTTAACCCTTTGATTACCAGTAACACACACATACACACACTAAACACCTCCATTACTAGTATAGTATCTGAACGGTTTAATATCTTTGATCTGATCAGAACTATACTAGTGTCTCCAATAGTTTAGGGTTCCCAAAATGCAGCGTTAGCAGGATCGGCCACGACACCTGCCAGGACCTGCGTTTAGCCCCTCCGCCCAGCCCACCTCACCCCACACAGGCAAGTGCAGTAATCAATAGATTACTGTCACTTCCAAAAACACATCACACAAAACCGCAGCTTTAGCAGAGTCAGGCCTGATCTCTGCTAGCACCAGCAGTTTTTTTGTGTAGCGTTTCAAATAGTCCTCGACAACCAGGTGCTTTTTTACCTGTGAGTCACAATAGGTACCTATAAATTAAGCGGTTAAAATGTCCAAACGGAGGTACACTAGTGAAGAGGTCTACAGGATACTGTCCATGTCAGATGAGAGTGATGGGGAAGCCTCACTGGTACAATCAGGGTCAGTTTATGAACCTGTAGAGAGCAGTGGCTCCCTGACAGATAGCTCCGATGACGGAGGGGTCCCTGCTAAGGTCAGGCATACCCGACCCCATTCTGGAGTTGCTGAAGTGCAGAGATCGCAGGGTGCACGTATGCCTCTCAAACTTCTGGTGAACTGGCAAGCACCAGCGGCCTAGTACACCCTGGCCGTAGACAAAGCAGCACTGCAGTAACACTTGGTGACGTGGCGAGTCCCATAAGTGCAGTTCAAGCTGGTGCGGTGGCTAGCACAAGTAGTGGCCCGCAGCCACCGAGAATTCGAACACAGGCCCGTAGAGCTTATATTTTCCTCCTTGATGCGTGGCATATCCTAATTGGCAGCCCACAGATTCTAGATTCTACAGCGCCCGTACTTCCCCCATTCACTGCCAAACCCGGAATTCAGGTGGAAACAGCCAATTTTACTTCCCTTGACTTGTACGAGCTGTTTTTCATGGAAGATCTTTACAGATCTATTGTGGACCAAAGCAATTTATATGTTGGTTAACTAAAAGGAGTGAATTGCGGTCACATTGGTCCACTAACCCAGTCCTCCATATGCGCGTGTTCTCTGCATGCATGGCCAGGGGGAGATGCGAGCAAATTCTGCGGCTCATGCACTTCAGTGACAGTGAACTCTGTCGTCATTGGGGAGACCCTGAATATGACCGGCTCCACAAAATTCGGCCCCTCGTAAACCACTTCAATCAGTCGTTTGCAGCATTGTTCACCCCCTAACAAGTTGTCTGCATTGATGAGTCCCTGATTAAGTTTTCTGGCCGCCTTGCTTTCAAGCAGTTTATCCCCAGCAAGCGTGCCAGACACGGGGTCAAGCTGTATAAGCTCTGTGACAGGGCCACAGGCTATACAGTTAGTTTTCGTGTTTACAAGGGTAAAGATAGCACTGTGGAGACCCAGACTACATAGGGAGCAGTGGCAAGATTGTGTGGGACTTGGTGTCACCCTTATTCGGAAAGGGGCACCATTTGTACGTGGACAATTTTTATTCAAGCGTGCCACTTTTTAGTCATCTTCTTCAATTTCAAATTGGCGCATGTGGCACCGTGCGACCTAATCGCCGGGGCTTTCCCCAACGGCTTGTAGATTCTCGTCTTAGTCAGGGGGAGAGAGCCTGCTTGAAAACTGACAAATTGCTTGCAGTGAAGTGGAGGGATACATGGAATGTTTTTGTTCTGTCCTCTATTCACGCAGACACGACGGTCCAAATTTCTACGGCAGCTGGTGTTTTGGAGAAGCCCCTCTGTGTCCAGGACTACAACCTTAATATGGGAGGGGTGGACCTCAATGACCATCTTTTGTCGCCGTACTTAGTTGCCCGTAAAAGCCAGACTCTGGTACAAAATAGTGTTGTTTATTTATTCCAGTTGGCTTTGCTGAATGCTTTTGTGCTTTACAAAGCGTCAGGACGAAGTAGATGCTTCCTACAATTCCAGGTTGAGATCATCAGTGCCTACCTGTATCCAGGAGCTGCTTCCCCTACCAGATGCAGTGAGCCAGCTGCATGAGAAGCATTTTCCGTATGCCATCCTGAGTACCCCTACCCAAACACACCCCCAAAGAAGATGTTGAGTCTGTAGGAAGTGCAGATTTAGGCGTGACACCCGTTATTATTGTCCCACCTTTCCTGGCCAACCTGGTCTCTGCATCGAGGAATGTTTCGAATGCTACCACACACTAGTGGAGTATTAGCATAGGGTACAGCACAGCACAGTCTAGGGCACACTTACACAGGGTCTCTAAAGATGTTCGACGGCTATCGTCATTTTGAGAGACCCTAAGCAAAATAAATAATAAAAAAAAATAAATAAAAAATTCAAGCACCCCTGTCCCCCCATGCTTGTGTACAAAGGCTCACGCAAGCGTTGGTCTAGTGTCATATGTAAACAGCAATTGCAGCATGCATGTGAGGTATCGCTGCGAACGCCAAGTCAAGGGCAGTAATTCTTGCAGACCTCCTCTGTTAGTCCAAAGTGGTAACCCATAAAGACTTTTAAAGGCTTTTAAAAATGTACGTAGTTTGTTGCCGCTGCACGGGCGTGTGCAATTTTAAAGCATGTCATGTTTGGTATCTATGTACTCGGCATAAGATCTTCTTTTAAATTTTGCCAAACAATTAGGAATTATATAGTGTATTTGTGTAATATTCTAGTAAAAAATAAAAATATTTTTTCATGTAAACAAAAAGTCACAGAAAAGGCTTGGTCTTCAAGTGGTTAGAAGAGTGGGTGATGTGTGACTAAGATTGAGCATAAAATGCCGGGACAGTTCAAACACCCCCCAAATGACCCCTTTTTGGAAAGTAGACACCCAAAGCTATTTGCTGAGAGGCATGTTGAGTCCATGAAGTATTTTATATTTTGCCCTAAGTTTCGAGAAAATGACAATTTGTTTTTTTACACAAAGTTGTCACTAAATGATATATTGCTTACGCATGCCACGGGTATATGTGAAATGACACCCAAAAATACATTATGCTGCTTCTCCTGAGTACAGGGATACCACATGTGTGAGACTTTTTGGGAGCCTAGCTGTGTACAGGACCCCGAAAACCAATCACTGCCTTCAGGTTTTCTAATGGCGTAAGTTTCTCATTTTACTTCCTCACTGTGACCTGTCACAGTTTTGGAGGCCCTGAAATTTCAAGATAGCACAAAACCCCCCCAAATGACCCCATTTTGCAAAGTAGACACTCCAAGCTATTTGCTGAGAGGCATGGTGAGCCCATGGAATATTTTATATTTTGCCACAAGTTTCGGCAAAATTATTATTTTTTTTTAAACAAAGTTGTCACTAAATTATATATTGCTCACACATGCCATGGGTATATGTGAAATGACACCCCAAAATACATTCTACTGCTTCTCTTGAGTATGTGGATACCCCATGTGTGGGACTTTTTGGCAGTCTAGCCACGTACAGGACCCCGAAAACCAATCACCACCTTCAGGCTTTCTAAGGGTGTAAATTGTTGATTTCACTCCTCACTATCTATCACAGTTTTGGATGCCAAGATAGCACAACCACCCTCCCCCCCCAAATGACCCCTGGGATGTCCCCCCAAGTAGACACCCCAGGGTATTTGCTAAGATGCACGGTGAGTATTTTGAAGCTCTCATTTATTTTGGAAAATTAAGAAAATAAAGGAAAATGCCTTTATTTTTCTCTTTTTTCCAATTTCAAAACTTTGTGACAAAAAGTGAGATCTGCAAAACGCTCAACATGCCTCTCTGCAAATAGCTTAGGGTGTCTACTGTCTGAAAAGGGGTTATTTGGGGGGGGGGGGGGGAGTTTGTGCTTTCTTGGCATTAAATGGCCTCTGAAACTGTGATAGGTAGTGAGGAGTGAAATCAACAATTTACGCCCTTGGAAAGCCTGAAGGCGGTGATTGGTTTTCAGGGTCCTGTACGTGGCTAGACTGCCAAAAAGTCTCACACATGGGGTATCCCCCATACTCAGGAGAAACAGCAGAATGTATTTTGGGGTTTCACTTCACATATAACCATGGAATGTGTGAGAAAAATATCACTTAGTGACAACTTTGTGTAAAAAAAAATAAAATAAATAATTTTCCAGAAACTTGTGGCAAAATATAAAATGTTCCATAGACTCACCTCTTAGAAAATAGCTTGGAGTGCCTACTTTGCAAAATGGGGTCATTTTTTTTGGGGGGGGGGGGGTTGTGCTATCTTGGCATTGCAGGGCCTCCGAAACCGTGATAGGTAGTGAGAAAGTGCAATGAGCAATTTACGCTCTTCGAATTTCTGAAGGTGGTGATTGGTTTTCGGGGTCCCTCACACAGCTAGGCTCCCAAAAGCTCTCACACATGTGGTATCTCTGTACTCAGGAGAAGCAGCAGAATGTATTTTGGGGTGTCATTCCACATATACCCATGTCATGTATGAGCAATTTATCTTTAAGTGAAAACTTTGTGTTAAAAAAAAATAAAAAATTTAATTTTTCCCAAAACTTGTGGCAAAATATAAAATATTCCATGGACTCACCATGCCTCTCAGCAAATAGTTTGGGATGTCTACTTTCCAAAATGGGGTCATTGGGGGGGGGGGGGGGGGAGTTGTGCTATCTTGCCATTTCAGGGCCTCCAAAACCGTGATAGGTAGTGAGAAAGTGCAATGAGCAATTTACGCCATTTGAAATTCTGAAGGTTGTGATTGATTTTCAGGGTCCCTGTTCACAGCTAGGCTCCCAAAAAGTCTCACACATGTGGTATCCCTGTACTCAGGAGAAGCAGAAGAATATATTTTGGGGTGTAATTACACATATACCCGTGGCATGCGTGAGCAATATATCATTTTAAAATTAAATATTCAATGGGCTCAACATGCCTCTCATGACATTCCTTAGGATGTCTACTTTTTACTTTGTACTGCCCTGCCATTTTAGCACTTCAAGAAATGAGATAAGCAGGGAGAAAGTAAAAGCTGCATAAATTCCAGTATTTACACCATAGTTTGTAGAAGCTATAACTTTTGCCCAAACCAATAAAAATACGCTTATTGAGATTTTTTTTGTCAAAGACATGTAGCTAAATACATGTTGGCCAAAATGTATGACAAAAATTGAGTATATTGGATATTTTTTAAAAGACAATATAGAAAATGTCAAAAAAAGCTCTGTTTGTGGGAAAAAAAGGACGTAAATTTCGTTTGGGTACAGCATTGTAATTGTCAGTTAAAGTCACGCAGTGCCAAGTTGAAAAAAGTGGCCTGGTTATTAAGGGGGCAAATCCTTCCGGTCTTAAAGTGGTTAAAAATGAAATAAATAGCATTTTTGGTTTGTGCTTCTCAAATGCAGTGAAGATCTGCTTTAAGCTTCTAGTTACTCAAGCTTGAAAGTTTTTATGACCATGAGACTGAAACATTTATTGTGTTAGATACTGATAATCCCATGTTTCAAAGGTTTTTCTATGAAATAGGCTGGTCAGACTTATAGTAGGGATAGGGATACTCACATACATTATAAAAGGGAACTCACATACTAGGATCTACTCTTGGTCAGCCCCAGATGGAAAATGCTAATCTCAAATAGATATAGTGTGTGGGATTGCAAAGTACAACTATTGGTGCAGTCAGTTGCCTATCTTCCCTGAGGGGTATCTGATCACTCTCCTGTGATGTTTAAAGTGTTACTAAACCCACAACAGTAAAATCAGTTTGTATATGCAGTAAAGCATGTTTGTTATACCCACTGTGGAACCTAAGGGGTTACCCTCCACACTGTGTAAAAAGGCTGTTTGATCCTGTCTTTTCTGACCCTTCCCTTTCTCCCACTCTCCCCAGTCCATCTGCGGATAGTACAGAGCCTCGGAGGCACTTTGCACATGTTCAGTTTGGTGTTTATTGCTAGAAAGTTTTTTTTTCTTGGGAGAGTGCATGTAATCAGCAGAGGGCCAATCAGCACTGTCCAGACAGAGGTCATAGGACAATCAGGGGAGAATGAAAACTCCTGCTACAAGCTCTAACTAGACACTGATAGAAGTCAGAAGGCTGCTATATACTGCTGATTTACTATAATGATTGCATTTCCATGTTGTGTGTGCTGTGGGAGACCAGATATAGTGAATCCAGGGTCTGTCATGGTCTTACCTTCTTGCTGTTCTCCTTCGTTTGACATGTGCTGGCGGCCATCTTGGTTTCTGGGTTTCTTGTAGCCTCCCACCCTGCGGCTCCTCCTTCCCACTGGGAGGAGCTGGATGCCTAGCTCATATATATAGGAGGTCTGTGGCTTCAGTTCCTTGCTTGGTCCTCCTGTGTTCACATGCTTCTAAGACTGCTGCTGCTTCTGGTTCCTGATCCTGGCTTCGTCTGACTACCCTGCTGGTTCCTGATCCTGGCTTCGTCTGACTACCCTGCTGGTTCCTGATCCTGGCTTCGTCTGACTACCCTGCTGGTCCCTGATCCCGGCTTCGTCTGACTACCCTCCTGGTTCCTGACCTCTGGCTTCGCAAGGACTCTGCCTCGGTTTCGCCATCCGTTTGGACTTCTGCTTTACAGCTTGATTTTCAATAAAGCCTTCTTATTTTCACTTATCTGTTGTTGTACGTCTGGTTCATGGTTCCGTGACATTAGGACCAAGCCATGAATTCTGACGGTACAGGGCCATCCTCGCTACCCACGCTGGTTGCCAGACTTGATCAGCAGGATCACCTGTTGGGTCGGTTCGCCGTGGCGTTGCAAACCCTGCTTGAACGCACGGCTCATTTCGCTCCCGTTGCCGATGGGTCGGTTGTCGCTCCTGGGTCCGCTCCTACTGCCGCTCCGGTTGTTGCGCCAGAGTTTACCCCGACACCTGTTGTTGCGCCTGCGGTGTTTCGGGGTATGACCGGTTCTGCCCCCCTTCCACAGCGCTTTGGGGGAGAGCCAACTCAGTGCCGAGGTTTCCTTAACCAGGTGGGCATTTATTTCGAGTTGCTGCCACATGCCTTTCCTACTGAGAGATCAAAGGTGGGCTTCTTAATTTCGCTGCTCTCGGACAAGGCCTTGGCCTGGGCCAGCCCTTTATGGGAGAACAACAATCCGGTGGTTGCCGAGTTTTCCGGTTTTGTTGCTTCTCTTCGGAGGGTATTCGATGTGCCGGCTCGTGCTGCCTCTGCTGCGAAGCTCCTTATGTCCATCAGACAGGGTTCACGATCCGTAGCTGAATACGCCATTGAGTTTCGTACCCTGGCAGCAGAGGTGGGCTGGAATAATGAGGCTCTGGTCGCTGCTTTCTCTCATGGTCTCTCGGATGCCTTGAAGGATGAGGTTGCAGCTAAGGACCTACCAGTGGAGCTCGAGTCTCTTATTTCTTTCTTGATTTTGATTGACACCAGACTCAGGGAGAGACCTTCCTTTAAGGAGAGTCTGCGGAGGCCTCCTAACAGATTGGCGCCTACCTTTGCTGTCCCACCCGTGCCTCCCTCTCCTCCCACGCCTCCTGGGGATGACTTGGCTGGGGGTGAACCCATGCAGCTGGGCTTTGCTCGCCTGTCCGAGGGGGAGAGGGTACTCTGAAGACGCGAGGGTCGATGCATGTACTGTGGTCTCGGTGGGCATTTTCGGTTGGCATGTCCGAACCGTCCGGGAAACGCTCGCACCTGAGATCCTGTCGGGGGCAGATCTTGAGTGGAGTCTCCTCGTCCCCGGTTTCCCGTGTTGACAAACCACTGATCACTGTTGTCCTCTCCTGGGTCGGGGGCTCAGTGATGACCCAGGCGTTGGTGGACTCTGGTGCTGGTGGTTTGTTCATTGATAGTGTGTTCGCTGCCGCCAATTCCATTCCTCTGCAGGTCCGAGGTTCTCCACTGGCTCTTGAGGCGATAGACGGCAGACCCCTTCTGCCGCCACACGTGACTCATGAGACCCATCCAGTGGGGATAGCCATTGGTGCCGTTCACAGAGAGTCGGTCTGCTTCCAGGTTATTTCGTCTCCACACTACTCGGTGGTCTTGGGGTACCCCTGGCTCCAGAAGCATAATCCGACTTTCGATTGGAGATCGGCCGAGATCCTCTCGTGGTCACCGCAGTGTGGGGCTAGTTGCATCCATGGGCCTGTCAAGTTGCTGTGTACTTCCTCGGACTCTCTGTTGCCTCCTGAATACGAGGAGTACCGGGATGTATTCGATAAGGTGCGCGCGGTTGCCCTACCTCCGCACCGCCCATACGATTGTGCCATCGAGTTACAACCTGGTGCCGTTCCTCCTCGTGGCAAGGTCTATCCACTGTCGGTAGCGGAGAATGAGGCCATGGAGGAGTACGTGAAGGAGGCGCTTTCACGCGGACACATTCGCAAATCCTCGTCCCCGGCAGGGGCTGGATTTTTCTTTGTGAAAAAGAAGGGCAGTGAGTTGAGGCCTTGCATCGATTACAGGGGTCTCAATCGCATCACGATCAAGAACGCTTACCCGATACCCTTGATTTCCGAGCTGTTTGATCGCCTTAAAGGGGCCACGGTCTTTACCAAACTCGACCTGAGGGCGTCATATAACCTTGTAAGGATCAAGGCGGGCGATGAGTGGAAGACCGCGTTTAACACCAGGACCGGTCATTATGAATCCTTGGTTATGCCCTTTGGGTTGTGCAATGCGCCCGCAGTCTTTCAGGAATTCATTAACGATGTTTTCCGTGACCTGTTGCAGCAGTGTGTGGTGGTCTATTTGGATGACATCTTGGTATATTCTGAATCCATGGAGACCCACATTTTGGATGTCAGACGAGTGTTGCAACGGTTACGAGAGAACAAGCTGTTCGGTAAGCTTGAGAAATGCGAATTTCACCGATCCCAGGTAACCTTCTTAGGTTACATCATTTCCGCTGAGGGGTTCTCCATGGATCCTGAGAAGGTTTCGGCTGTCTTACAGTGGCCCCAGCCCAGTGGTCTTCACTCCCTGCAGCGCTTTTTGGGCTTCGTCAATTATTATCGGAAGTTCTTCAGGGACTTTTCCATGCTAGCCAAGCCTCTCACGGATCTGACCAGGAAGGGCAGTAATTCCCAGGTCTGGCCGCTCGAGGCCATCCGAGCTTTCGAGGCTCTAAAGTCCGCCTTTGTGTCGGCTCCGATTCTGTCGCATCCCAACCCTGGGTTGCCCTTTGTCCTCGAGGTGGACGCGTCTGAGACGGGAGTAGGCGCGCTTCTGTCTCAGCGTAGAACACCAGAGGGTCCTCTGCTTCCTTGTGGGTTTTACTCCCGGAAACTGTCTTCCGCGGAGTGCAACTATCAGATTGGTGACAGGGAGTTATTGGCCATCGTGCAGGCCCTTAAAGAATGGAGGCACTTGCTCGAGGGTTCGGTGGTTCCGGTCCTCATCCTGACGGACCACAAGAATCTGACCTACCTTTCTGAGGCCAAGAGATTGACACCACGTCAGGCCAGATGGGCTCTGTTCTTGTCACGTTTTAATTACGTGGTCTCCTACCTACCCAGTTCCAAGAACATCAGGGCGGATGCCTTATCACGGCAGTACTCCGACCTGTCCAGGGAGGAGTCGATTCCGACTTCGGTCATACCTCCGAATCAGATCCTGGCCGCCATTCGCACCAGCCTGACCTCTCCCCTGGGTGAGCAGATTTTGGCGGCTCAATCTGGTGCTCCCTCTGGGAGACCCAACGGCAGATGTTTTGTGCCTGAGGAGTTGCGCACTCGGTTGTTGCGAACCTACCATAACTCCAAGACCGCGGGGCATCCTGGAAAGAATCAGCTGTCCTGGGCTGTTTCACGTCTGTTCTGGTGGCCTTCCCTACGTTCCGACATCGCCGCATATGTAGCGGCATGCTCCGTTTGTGCCCAGAGTAAGTCCCCTCGGCACCTTCCGTTGGGCCTTCTGCAACCCATAGCCACCGGGGAGCGCCCATGGTCACACCTGGGGATGGATTTCATTGTGGACCTCCCTGCATCCCGAGGCCATATGGTCATTCTCATGATTGTGGATCGATTTTCCAAAATGTGCCACTGTGTTCCTCTCAAGAAGTTACCCTCTGCACAGGAGTTGGCCACGATTTTTGCCAGGGAGGTCTTCTGGTTGCACGGTCTGCCCAAGGAGATTGTGTCGGATCGGGGGAGTCAGTTTGTGTCCAGGTTCTGGCGCGCCTTTTGCTCCCAGTTGGGGATTCATCTCTCCTTCTCCTCGGCCTACCACCCTCAGTCCAATGGGGCTGCAGAACGATCCAATCAGGCCTTGGAGCAATTCCTTCGTTGCTATGTCTCCGATCACCAAGACAATTGGGTTGACCTCCTGCCTTGGGCTGAGTTTGCCAGGAACACGGCGGTGAACTCTTCCTCTGGGACGTCTCCCTTCATGGCCAATTATGGGTTCCAACCTGCCGCGTTACCGGAGGTATTCTCTCCCCAGGATATTCCGGCTGTGGAGGATCACCTTTCCGTCCTACGTGCTTCTTGGGTACAGATCCAGAAGTCCCTTGAGGTCTCTGCACAGCGCCAGAGACTCCAGGCTGATCGCAGACGAGCGCCTGCTCCTTCCTACCAGGCCGGAGACCGTGTATGGTTGTCCACCCGCAACCTCAACCTTCGAGTGCCCACTCCCAAGCTGGCGCCTCGCTTTGTTGGTCCCTTCCGAGTGCTTCGCAGGGTAAACCCGGTAGCCTATGCCCTTGCGCTTCCTCCTGGCATGCGGATCTCCAACGTGTTTCATGTCTCCCTGTTGAAGCCACTGGTGTGTAATCGTTTCACTTCCTCGGTTCCTCTGCCCCGTCCGGTCCAAATGGGCAATCGTGAGGAGTATGAGGTGAGCAATATCCTGGACTCACGCCTGGTCCGCGGTCGGGTGCAGTTTTTGGTTCATTGGCGTGGTTTGGTCCAGAGGAGCGTTCCTGGGTTCCCTCCGCAGATGTCCATGCTCCTGCCTTGCTCCGAGCCTTCCACGTACGCTTCCCTCAGAAACCGTTCTTTACTCCGCGGAGGAGGGGCCCTTGAGGGGGAGGTACTGTCATGGTCTTACCTTCTTGCTGTTCTCCTTCGTTTGACATGTGCTGGCGGCCATCTTGGTTTCTGGGTTTCTTGTAGCCTCCCACCCTGCGGCTCCTCCTTCCCACTGGGAGGAGCTGGATGCCTAGCTCATATATATAGGAGGTCTGTGGCTTCAGTTCCTTGCTTGGTCCTCCTGTGTTCACATGCTTCTAAGACTGCTGCTGCTTCTGGTTCCTGATCCTGGCTTCGTCTGACTACCCTGCTGGTTCCTGATCCTGGCTTCGTCTGACTACCCTGCTGGTTCCTGATCCTGGCTTCGTCTGACTACCCTGCTGGTCCCTGATCCCGGCTTCGTCTGACTACCCTCCTGGTTCCTGACCTCTGGCTTCGCAAGGACTCTGCCTCGGTTTCGCCATCCGTTTGGACTTCTGCTTTACAGCTTGATTTTCAATAAAGCCTTCTTATTTTCACTTATCTGTTGTTGTACGTCTGGTTCATGGTTCCGTGACAGGGTCCTGGGTTTAGTAACAATTTAAGTAATTATATGCCCTAGTGGGAGTCGCCCAACCTGAAAAATGCATTATTTTTGGCTGTTCTACTGTAGATCAGATGCAATGATCGTATACCAGATCAGCTAAAGCTTTTTTCTGAGGCACATGGGGATTCTCCAATGGATGGTATGTTTTGGGGGACATTTATGGCACATGTGACGGGGGGCATTAACATCAACAATATCCGATATTAAACAGACTACTAGACAGGGGGAGGAGGAGCTAGCTGGGTCATGTGTTTAGGCAGAGGTGGAATTTATATCTAAACCCTCGAGTGACAATCAGGCTAGATAGAAAAGTCTACTTAGAGTATATAGAAGTCAACAATTTTTTATGAAGCAGCATTTTTATTAATATGGTAATCAGTCCATTAGACTCTTGGCATGTATTGCTAAACAACAGACATCTACCTCAGTGATTCCAAAAGTACGAAATGGTCAGGGGATGGTAGTTCATACAACGGAAGAAGTCATTAATCGCTTCCATGAGTATTTTGTTAAAATGTTTTCTACTTCATTAACATGCACTGAGGAGGATATGCATAGGTATTTAGAAGTTTTAGAATAACCTACATTCTCGAGAGAACATGTTCTATTGATGATGGGGAGATTATGGAGGAGGAGGAGGTGTGAGGCGATCTCTTCTTTAGCAGCTGGTAAATCTCCAGGACCAGATGGTATTCCTCTAGATGTGTAAAGTCGGTATGAGGATATTGTGGCGCCAATTCTGACTTTGGTGTATAGATAGGCTTTCGCTACGGGAGAACTGCCAAATTCTATGTATGAGGCAATGGTAATTCTTATCCTAAAGATTGATAAGAAGCCTTATAAATGTGCATCATATAGGCAAAAATAAAAGGTGATTTTACCTGCGCTATGGGTTTTTTTGATCAGTGTCCTGTCAGTTATGGTGTATTCATAACCATGTGTAAATAATTAACACATAATAGAACCAAATGTGAAAGTGCATGAAAGGTCAAATAAATAAATAAATAAAAATTGAAATTGAAGCTGCTGCTAATGTGAAAGATTAAAAACCTCATACGATGACAAAGAAAGTTATTAAACCTAGTGGTGCTTCCTTAAAACAATGACAGAGCTTCTAAAGACGCCCAGTCAGAGGGGCGAAAGGCTTTAAGTGGGGAAAGAGATAGAGACGCCAAACCAGCAGCTGATACGAACGCTGTGCCGACGATCCTTTGGTTTACACGCTTAACCATTTTTTACTATTTTAAGTGCATTAATGCTTTTATCTTTCAATAAAGCAAACAGTATTATGCTATGATTATTTCTCTCTTCATTGGAACATTTACCATTATTATGCTGAGTAGGGTTGAGAAAACCCGGACTGTATTATTCGGAATCGTACCGGACTTTGGGGTATTCCGTACCCGGAAAGGGACCCGAACATTTCACTATATGTTTGGGATACTGTCCGTTGTTCGGTAATGTTATTTGATGTTTTGGCGCAGTTTTAATGGTGTGGTTTCAACAGGTGCAAGGCAGCCAATCAGCAAGTGTTTAACTAGTGTGCCCTTAGAAGCCATCACAGCCATGCCTACTAATGGCATGACTGTGATTGGCCAGTGCAGCATGTGACCCAGACTCTATATAAGCTGGAGTCACATAGCGCCGCGCGTCCCTCTGCTATAACGATACTAGGGAGAGGTTCCTGATGCTGCTGCTGAGGGAGAGATAGGAGATTATTGTAGGGGCAGGCTGGAGATTGCGTTCAGGGAAAGAATAGGAAGAATCTTCTTTAATCAGACAGCGATCTACATTGATTTTATTGTGTGGGGGGTGCAGTGCACAATCTTTTTGCCCTGAGGGAGAGCTAGGAGATTATTGTAGGGGCAGGCTGGAGATTGCTTTCAGGGAAAGAATAGGAAGAATCTTCTTTAATCAGACAGCGATCTACATTGATTGTATTGTGTGGGGGTGCATTGCATGATCTTTGTGCTCTGACCTGAGCCCAGTGAGGAGAAGGAGGGAGAAAAAAAAAAACTTTTATCAGTCTGTTAGGTGGGCAGCGTGCGGTGTGTAGCGGCCATGTAATGCAAGCTCAGTGCATATGTGTCTGCTTAATCTGCATTTAAAAAAGAAAAAAACTTTTTTCCTTCATATTTTACTTTGACATACATTGTTTAGACACTGCTTTTTCTAATCTGCTCTTCAAAAAGCACCAATGTAAGGGAAAAATAATTATATTTCAGTATTTAGGGAAAAAAATAATTTTTTTTCAGTTTTTCATTCATACTTTACTGTGACACTGTCATACAGCGTTTAGACACTGCTGTTCAAATCTGCTCTTCAAAAATCGCCAATTAAAGGGAAAAATAGAAATGTTTCATTTATACGTTACAGTGAGATACACCCATTGGATACTGTTGTTGTATTCTGCGTATCAATAAAAAACCTATTTAGGGGAAAAAAATGTAATCGCGGCCTAGTCTGCATATTTTACTGCGAGATACACCCTTTGTATACTGTTGTTCATTTTCGCTATTCAATAAACACCCATTTAGGTAAAAAATATTAAATTGCGGCCTAGTCTGTATCTGTACATGTGAGATACACCCTTTAGATGCTGTTGTTCTATTCTGCTATTCAATAAACACCAATTTAGGGAAAATAAATAAATTTCGGCCTAGTCTGCATATGTTACAGTGAGATACACCCATTGGATACTGTTGTTATATTCCGCTTATCAATAAAAACCCATTTAGGGGAAAATAAATAAATTGCGGCCTAGTCTGCATATGTTACAGTGCAACAGGGCACACAGGTCTCGCATGGAGGCCCAGTTATTGGTGGTGAAGTGGTGCTGTTCTGCAGAGCTACTCATGCGTGCGTGCTGCAGCTGAAACTCCACTATGGCCTGCTGCTGCTCACACAGTCTGGCCAGCATGTGCAAGGTGGAGTTCCACCTTGTGGGCACGTCACATATGAGGCAGTGAGAAGGAAGGCCGAAGTTACGCTGCAGCGCTGACAGGCGAGCAGCAGCAGGGTGAGAGCACCAAAAGTGCGCCCAGACGGCCCGCACTTTCTGCAGCAGCTCTGACATATTGGGGTCATTTCTAAGGAACCTCTGCACCACCAAATTCAGCACGCGCGCCAGGCAAGGGATGTGTGTCAAACTGGCTAGGCCCAGAGCTGCTACGAGATTTCGCCCATTATCGCACACCACCAGGCTGGGCTTGAGGCTCACTGGCAGCAACCACTTATCAGTCTGCTGTTAAATGCCCCTCCACAACTCCTGCTCGGTGTGTGGTTTTTCCCCCAAACAGGCAAGTTTTAAAACTGCCTGCTGTCGTTTACCCCTGGCTTTGCTGAAGTTGGTGGTGAAGGTGTTACGCTGACCGGATGAGGAGGCGGTAGAGGATGAGGAAGCGGAGTAGGAGGAGTTAGGAACAGGAGGCACACTGAAGCGCACTGCAATCCTCGGTGGTGGAAGGACATGCGCCAAACTGCTATCCGCTCAGGCCCAGCCAACCACTGCATTTACCCAGTGTGCTGTTAGGGAGATATAACATCCCTGACCATGCTTACTGGTCCACATATCCGTAGTTAGGTGGACCTTGCCATAGATGGCGTTGCGCAGTGCACACCTGATTTTGTCACCCACTTGGTTATGCAGGGAAGGGATGGCTTGCCTGGAAAAGTAGTGGCGGCTGGACACGACGTACTGTGGGACAGCCACCGCCATAAGGCTTTTAAAACTCTGCGTCTCCACCAGACGAAATGACAGCATTTCAAAGGCCAGGAATTTTGAAATGCTGGCATTCAGGGCCAGGGATCGCGCGTGGGTGGGGGGTACTTCCTCTTCCGCTCCAGTGTTTGGGAGATAGAAAGCTGAATGCTTCCACGGGACATTGTGGAGATGGTTGTTGGTGACCCAGGTGGTGGTGTTGCTGGCAGATCCTCTGTTTGCGTGGTGGTGCCGGTCTCACTACAGAGGTGGATGAAGAGGCCGAGACTGTAGCAGAAGAAGAAGCAGGAGGAGCCAGAGACCTTTCTTGGTTTTTGAGGTGTCTTCTCCACTGCAGCTCGTGCTTTGCACTTAGATGCCTGGTCATGCAAGTTGTGCTCAGGTTGAGAAGGTTTATGCCTCGCTTCAGGCTCTGATTGCACAGCGTGCAAACCACTCGTGTCCTGTCATCAGCACATTGTCTGAAGAACTGCCACGCTAGGGAACTCCTTAGAGCTGGTTTTGGTGTGCTCGGTCCCTTGCTGCTTTGGGCAGTAGCAGGCGTAGTGTCTAGGGCACGGCCGCTCCGCTTTTGCACCCTGCTCCTCTTCTGCTGTGCTGGTGGCACTGTGTGACCACCGCCTCTTCCTCCAAACTACATGACGTTAATTCCATGTGGGGTCGAGGACCTCATCGTCCTCCACATCATCTTCCACCCAGTCTTTAGCCCTGCCCTCCTTGTCGGTCTCCACAATTCGGAATTCCGCAGCAGTTGGCACCTGTGTTTCGTCATCATCCGAGATGTGCTGCGATGGTCCTCCCATGTACTCATCTTGAGACATAAGTGGTTGGGCATCGGTGCACTCAATCTCTTCTACTTCTGGGGCAGGGCTAGGTGGATAGCCCTGGGGAAACCATGCTAAGAGAGTCATCAAAAAGAAGAAGAGACTGCTGCATGACTTGGGGCTCAGACTGCTTGGCTGATTTGCAAGGTGAGGTGAAAGATTGATGGACATCGGCTGCAGGTGCCAACTCTGACCTTTCAGCAGAAGACTGGGTGGGAGACAATGTGAAGGAACTGGAGGCACTGTCAGCAACTCAATCTACTATCGCCTTTACTTGTTCTGGCCTCAACATTTGTAGAGGCGCATTAAGCCCTGCCAAATACTGCTGTAAGGTTCTGTCGCCTACTCGCAGCTGAGAAAGGTGTTTCACTTGTGCGTGTAGCTGGCACAGATCGACCACATCCTCTCCTTGCAACAGGAGCTCCACCAGCAGCACCACGACCCAGCACTAACATGGTGGAGCAGTATGTGTGCACACGCCTAGACGTTCTGAATGACGGGTCTACCTCCTTCAAGTTCTGGGTCTCCAAATTGGGCACATGGCCTGAGCTTGCTCTTTATGCCTTGGAGGTGCTGGCCTGCCCTGCAGCCAGTGTATTATCTGAACGTGTATTTAGCACGGCTGGGGACGTTATCACAGACAAGCGCAGCCGCCTGTCCAGAGCCAATGTGGACAAGCTCACGTTCATTAAAATGAACCAGGCATGGATCCCACAGGACTTGTCCGTACCTTGTGCAGAATAGACATGTATACCTGCCTTACCCAGCCATTGTTGTATTTGATCTTTCTAACTCTTTTGGGGTGTACCCTAATTTAAAAAGAAATAAAATTAAAAACAAAAATCAGTGTTGGCCACCTCGTGCTCCTCCACCGCCGCTTCCACCTACACCACCACATCCACCGCCACCTCAATCTCCTACTCCATATGGGCTTCATCCTCCTCCTCCACCGCCGCCGCCACTTTCACCTACACCGCCATATCCACTGCCACCTCAACCTCCTACTCCATATGGGCCTCGTCCTCCTCCTACATCATTCAAGATTATTATTTTTAATTTTTCTGTTTTTTATGTTATTTTAAGTTATTTCCATATCCACATTTGTTTGCAGAGCACTTGCCATGCTCTTAAGAAGATGTTGCTGCCATTTGCAGCCCTCCAGCCCTTTCCATGTGTTTTTTAGAGCCATTGTAGTGCTCAAAAGTTCGGGTCACCATTGAATTCAATGGAGTTTGGGATCGGGGTAGAGTTCGTGTTAAGTCCGGGTCACGAACCCAGACTTTTTTTTTCAAGTTCGGCCGGACCCGCCGAACCCAGACATCCAGGTGTTCGATCAACTCTAATGCTGAGAGCCTTGTTTACTGCCAGAGAAGGAAGGAGCTAGATCGATATATCCATATACCACACTGTTTTTAATCATATTGTTGGTGAGGGACTCAGGAGGGGAGCATGGAGTGTATAATCCTATATGAGAAGACATCACTAGCACTGGCACCTTACTATCATTGATGGATGTTTATTTGTTTGATTGCACCTTCACTTTATGTATTATTGATTGCACTGGCACTTTATGTATTATTGATTGCACTGACACTTTATGTATTACTAGAAGGTGTCATTGTTTTAAGGAAGCAGCGCTAAGTTTAATAACTTTCTTTGTCATATAGGCTATGCTGCTAGATATTGGCTAGGAGATTTAATACTGTGATAACATCCATAATTCATTATCCAAGAAATATGAGAATTTTATTTATTCCATCCTACGGCTCCAGATGCTCCAGTTCTATCTCCTTCCTTTTGGAAGTTGGTATTGACTGGAGTCCCTGAAAAAGCTACAAGCGAAATGCGTAGCGATCCTGCAATTTTCTGAGATACCCGTGGAACCTACAGAATTTCATCTCTTATCATACAATATTTGTTTATACTATGGGTATTTCCATAGGCCTCTTCCTTGTGGTACAGGAGAGAGCCCTTTGCTTAATGTATTATGAGGAGATACTGATTCTGTTTTTGAATTGATTTTATATAATCTTTTAATAATGTTCAAATAAAATGTATATTTTCATATAAACACAGTTTATTTCTCCTGGGGTTATGAGTGGCTACCTTTAAAGTCCCAATTTTCTCTTTGTTCTCCATGCTACTTAAGCATCCATAATTCATACTAATCAGATAAATCAACATCTATAAATATACGTTGAACGCAACTTCTCCCCGCCCAGGTCATTGTGTCTCCCCAGTGAAATTTTCCTACCCTGATCTCAGATACAGTGTTGCTCATTGCAAGGGAATATCTCTCCTCTCAGGTTCCTCCTTCCGTGCCTAATACACATCAGAGAAAAGGAGGATTCTACAGTTAGGTCCACATTTTAGAATTTGTTCAGGTCTTTACCAAAACATATTCAAGCTGTAGTTATATAATGGATATAGGCTGAAAGTGCACACTCTCAGGTTTAATTTGAGGGTTTGTACATCCAAATCAGAGCAAGGGTTTAGGAATTACAGCTTTTAAGAATAGCCACCCCCCCTTTTTCAAGGGACCAAAAGTAATTGGACAATTGAATCAAAAGCTGTTTCATTGACAGGTGTGGGCTACTCCTTCAATATTTCTTAATCATATAAGCAGGTAAAAGTTCCGGAGTTGATTCTAAGTGTGGTATTTGCATTTGGAATTTTTTGCTGTGAACCTACATTATGCGTTCAAAGGAGCTGTCCATGCAAGTGAAACAGGCCATTGTAAAGCTTCAAAAACAAATCCTTAAAAGAGATAGCAGGAACATTAGCCAAATCAATAGTTTGGTACATTCTGAGGAAAGAAGAATGCACTGGTGAGCTCAGCAACATAAAAAGGCCTGGATGTCCACGGAAGACAACATCGGTGGATGAGCGCAGGAAGAATAGAAAAGCCAGATCAGACTTTGCAAAAAAACATCTAAAAAACATCTAAAAAATGCCAGACCAGTTCTGGAAAAGCATTCTTTGGATAGATGAAACTAAGATTAATGTGTACCAGGATGATGGGAAGAAAAAGATATGGAGAAGGCTTGGAACAGCTCATGATCCAAAGCACACAATGTCATTTGTAAATCATGGAGGGGGCAGTGTGATGGCATGGCCATGCATGGCTTCCAGTGGCACTGGGTCATTGGTGTTTATTGATAATGTGACAGAAGCAGCCGGATGAATTCTGCAGTATTTAGAGATATAATGTCAGCCCAGATTCAGCCAAATGCAGCAAAATTGATTGGATGGCGCATCACAGTACAGATGGACAATGATCTAAAACACACTGCAAAAGCAACACAGGAGCTTTTGAAGGAAAAGAAGTGGAATATTCTGCAATGCAATCAATCACCTGATCTTAACCCAATTAAGCATGCATTTCACTTGCTGAAGGCAAAACTAAAGGCGGAAAGCCCAACAAAGAACAACTAAAGACAGCTACAGTTAGAGCCTAGCAAATCATCAGAAAGGAGGAAACCCAGTCTTTGGTAATGTCTTTAGGCAGTCATTGCCAGTAAAGGATTATCAACACAATTTTAAAAATGAACATTTTGTTTATAATTATATTAATTTGTTCAATTATATTTGAATCCCTGAAAAGGGGGGGGGGGGCCTGGGTATAAAAAATGATTGCATTTCCTAAAATTTATACTTGATATTTATGTTTAACTCGTTGAATTAAAGCTGAAAGCCTGCACTTCAAATTCATTTGGATTGCTTAGTTTTGCTTTTATTCTGGGGGTATACAGAGCCAAAAGTATGAAAAGTGTGCCTGTGTCCAAATATATATGGACCTAACTGTAAATGCCGCTTCCCTTAGCTCTGATGTGTATTGTTGTCACATACAGCTGGTAGGAAGAGATACAGGCTGCTGCAGAGGGGGCAATAGCCACATCAGGGACCTGGGGAACCCTGAAGGAGATGCAGGCAAGTGCTCTGTACTAGCATTTCCTTGTGAGGTAAATTAGTAGAGCAAAGTGCCAGAGCACATTCCTGCAATGTACTCTGGGAACTGGATCTGTGGGTCACCAGGATTTTGTTGAAATCGCAGGATTGGTCCAAGGGAACCTGGGATGGCTGGGAGGTATGCTCATTGGACTCCATGTATGTTTGTGACATACATTTTTATGCATTACAATATGCCCAAAAAAATGCAAAAGGTGTGAACTAAGGCCAAAGGAGGTAAAAGGTGGCTTACAACATGGGGTAAAAGTTATTAGGTTTGTACTATATTTGGAAAGATCCCAAAACCTGGACAACATTCTGTTGTATTCTGAATAGAGTTGAGCGGACACCTGGATGTCCGTGTTCGGCGGGTTCGGCCGAACTTTAAAAAAAAATCCGGGTCCGTGTCCCGGACTTTTGCTGAACTTCCCGGACACCGAACCCCATTGAAGTCAATGGGGACCCGAACTTTCAGGCACTAAAATGGCTCTAAAACACCAAAGGAAAGGGCTAGAGTGCTGCAAATGGCAGCAAAACGTAATTAAGAGCATGGCAAGTGCTCTGCAAACAAATGTGGATAGGGAAATAACTTAAAACAACAAAAAAAAAAACAGAAAAATAAAACAATGTTCTTCATCTCTGAAGGACGAGGCCCATATGGAGTAGGAGGGAGGTTGAGGTGGTGGTGGATGTGGCGGTGTAGGTGGAAGCGGCGGTGGAGGAGGACCAGGGCCAGATTGAGAGCATCATGGGCTTGGTGCTGAGGATTTTGAAGGGCCTTAAGGGCCGTGCCTTGGCATGCACCCAGAGGAGGAAGGGTGCAGCCATGCATGCCTAATTCAACATGGGATGCTGTCTCTGAAGCCCATAAACACATCCATGCATCGGCAACTGTCCCTCCTTGTCCGGCCTTCATGCTGTGTGGGGAGGTTCTGAGGGAGCTGCCTGGGGAAGCGAGCATAGAAGCCAGACTTCTGTGTTTACAAGTGACAGAAGAGCGGTAACAGTGAATATGGCCAACCCGGGGCCTATATAAAAGGTAGGTGCCTGGAGCTGCAGCTCCAATAGCCCCTACATTAATCTGGCACTGAGGAGGAGGACGAGGTAGCCAACACTGCTTCTTTTCACAAATTTTAAATGAGGGAACACCCCAAAAGAATGAGAAAGAACAAAAATGGAACAATGGGTGGGTAAGGTCGGTATCCATCGCTATTCTGCACAAGGTACGGAAAAGTCCCGTGGGATCCATGCCTGGTTCATTTTAATGAACGTGAGCTTATCCACATTGTCTCTGGACAGGCGGCTGCGCTTGTCTGTGATAACGCCCCCAGCCGTGCTAAATACCCGTTCAGATAATACACTGGCTGCAGGGCACGCCAGCACCTCCAAGGCGTAAAGGGCAAGCTCAGGCCATGTGCCCAACTTGGAGACCCAGAAGTTGAAGGGGGCAGACCCCTCATTCAGTACGTCTAGGCGTGTGCACACATACTGCTCCACCATGTTGGTAAAATGCTGCCTCCTGCTAAGACGTTCCATCTGAGCTGCTGGTGCTGCTGTTTGTTGTGGCATGCTGACAAAGATTTTCCACATTTCGGCCATGCTAACCCTGCCTTCTGAGGTGCTGGCAGTGCCCTGGTTGCGTTGGCGACCTCTTCCTCCTCCTCCTCTGCCTTGTGCTTCCACCGTGGCCCCGCTGTCAGGTAGGAATGCCAGCAGCATGGCGTCTACCAGCGTGCAATTGTACTCGCGCATCTTGCGATCCAGTGAGTGAATTAAGGACGGTACGTTGTCCTTGTAACGGGGATCCAGCAGCGTGGCCACCCAGTAATCAGCACAAGTTAGAATGTGGGCAACTCGGCGGTCGTTGTGGAGACACTGCAGCATGTAATCGCTCATGTGTGCCAGGCTGCCCAGAGGCAACGAAAGGCTGTCCTCTGTGGGAGGTGTATCGTCCGTGTCCTCTGTATCCCCCCAGCCACGCACCAGTGATGGCCATGAGCTGGCCTGGGTGCCACCCTGCTGTGAACATGGTTCCATCTCCTCCTCCAGCTCCTCCTCCTCATCCTCCTCATCCTCCAGAACTGTGCCCCTGCTGGACAATTGTGTCCCTGGCGTTTGTGTGTGCAGGAACCCACCCTCGGAGCCCCTTGCGAATGACTGCCCTGAAAGCCTTGGAAATGTTACCTCCTCATCCTCCTCATCCTGTGCCACATCCTCTTCCATCATCGCCTGAATTGTTTTTTCAAGGAGGCATAGAAGTGGGATAGTTAAGCTGAGAACGGCGTCATCGCCACTGGCCATGTTGGTGGAGTACTCAAAACAGCGCAACAAGGCACACAGGTCTCGCATGGAGGCCCAGTTATTGGTGGTGAAGTGGTGCTGTTCCGCAGAGCGACTCACCCGTGCGTGCTGCAGCTGAAACTCCACTATGGCCTGCTGCTGCTCGCACAGTCTTTGCAGCATGTGCAAGGTGGAGTTCCACCTTGTGGGCACGTCACATATGAGGCGGTTAGCGGGAAGGCCGAAGTTACGCTGCAGCGCTGACAGGCGAGCAGCAGCAGGGTGAGAACGCCGAAAGTGCGCACAGACGGCCCGCACTTTCTGCAGCAGCTCTGACATATCGGGGTAGTTTTTAAGGAACCTCTGCACCACCAATTTCAGCACATGCGCCAGGCAAGGGATGTGCGTCAAACCGGCTAGGCCCAGAGCTGCTATGAGATTTCGCCCGTTATCGCACACCACCAGGCCGAGCTTGAGGCTCGCTGGCAGCAACCACTCATTTGTCTGCTGTTCCATACTCCTCCACAACTCCTGCGCGGTGTGTGGTTTGTCCCCCAAACAGGCAAGTTGTAAAACTGCCTGCTGTCGTTTACCCCAGGCCGTGCTGAAGTTGGTGGTGAAGGTGTTACGCTGTCCGGATGAGGAGGCGGTAGAGGATGAGGAAGCGGAGTAGGAGGAGTTAGGAACAGGAGGCAAACTGAAGCGCCCTGCAATCCTCGGTGGTGGAAGGACATGCGCCAAATTGCTATCCGCCTCAGGCCCATCCGCCACTGCATTTACCCAGTGTGCCGTTAGGGAGATATAACGCCCCTGACCGTGCTTACTGGTCCACGTATCGGTAGTTAGGTGGACCTTGCCAGAGATGGCGTTGCGCAGTGCGCACCTGATTTTTTCCCCCACTTGGTTGTGCAAGGAATGGATGGCTTGTCTGGAAAAGTAGTGGCGGCTGGGCACGACGTACTGTGGGACAGCCACCGACATAAGGTTTTTAAAACTGTGCGTCTCCACCAGACGGAATGACAGCATTTCAAAGGCCAAGAATTTTGAAATGCTGGCATTCAGGGCCAGGGATCGCGGGTGGGTAGGGGGGTACTTCCTCTTCCTCTCAAGTGTTTGGGAGATGGAAAGCTGAACGCTTCCACGGGACATTGTGGAGATGGTTGGTGACCCAGGTGGTGGTGTTGCTGACAGATCCTCTGTTTGCGGGGTGGCAGGTGCCGGTATCACTACAGATGTGGCTGGAGCGGCCGAGACTGCAGCAGAAGAGGAAGCAGGATGAGCCAGAGACGTTTCTTGGTTTTGAAGGTGTCTACTCCACTGCAGCTCGTGCTTTGCACTTAGATGCCTGATCATGCAGGTTGTGCTCAGGTTGAGAAGGTTTATGCCTCGCTTCAGGCTCTGATTGCACAGGGTGCAAACCACTCGTGTCCTGTCATCATCACATTTTCTAAAGAACTTCCACGCTAGAGAACTCCTTTGAGCTGACTTCGGTGCGCTCGTTCCCTTGCTGCGTTGGGCAGTAGCGGGCGTAGTGTCTAGGGCACGGCCGCTCCGCTTCTGCACCCTGCTCCCTCTTCTGCTGTGCTGGTGGCTCTGTGCGACCACCGCCTCTTCCTCCAAACTACTCAGGTCACCTGCATGACCTTCATTCCATGTGGGGTCGAGGACCTCATCGTCCTCCACATCATCTTCCACCCAGTCTTCACCCCTGCCCTCCTTGTCGGTCTCCACAATGCTGAACGCCACAGCAGTTGGCACCTGCGTTTCGTCATCATCGGAGACGTGCTGCGATGGTCCTTGCATGTACTCATCTTGAGAAATAAGTGGTTGGGCATTGCTGCACTCAATCTCTTCAACTTCTGGGGCAGGGCTAGGTGGATGGCCCTGGGAAACCCTGCTGACAGAGTCCTCAAAAAGAAGAAGAGACTGCTGTATGGATTGGGGCTCAGACTGCTTGCCTGATTTCCAAGGGGGTGTGGTGAAAGACGGTTGGACATTGGCTGCAGGTGCCAACTCTGACCTTTCTGCAGTAGACTGGGTGGCAGACAATGTGAAGGAACCGGAGGCACTGTCAGCAACCCAATCTACTATCGCCTGTACTTCTTCAGGCCTCATCACGTCTAGAGGCGCATGATGCCCTACCAAATACTGATTCAGGTTCTGTCGCCTACTCACACTTGTGGAAGGTGTTTCACTTGTGCGTGTAGCTGGCACAGATCGATCACGTCCTCTCCTTGCAACAGGAGCTCTACCACCAGCAACACGACCCAGGCCACGGCCCCTATTTGGCGGTCTCCTCATATTTCTGTAATTTATGATCTTGCCCTAGAAAGGTGTTTATTGAATAGCGGAACAAAACAACAACAGTATCGCACGGGTGTATCTCACAGTCAAATATGCAAACTATGCCGCAATTTAATGTTTTTTACCCCAAAAGGGTGTATATTGAATAGCGGAATAGGAAAAAGGATAAAAAAACGGTGTATCTCACACGTACAAACACAGACTAGGCCCGGATTAAAATTTTTTGTACCTTAAAGGGAGGATGAGGAAGAGGAGTAGGAGGAGTTGGGAAAAGGAGGCAAACTGAAGCGCCCTGCAATCCTCGGCGGTAGAAGGAGATGCGCCAAACCAATTTAAAAAGGTGTATCTCACATGTACCGGTACAGACTATCCTGCAATTTAATTTTTTACACTCAAACAGGGTGTATATTGAATAGCGGAATAGGACAAATTTTACAAAACGGTGTATCTCACACGTACAAACACCAACTAGGCCCCGATTACAATTTTTTGTACCCTAAAGGCAGGATGAGGAGTAGGAGGAGTTCGGAACAGGCAGGAGGCAGACTGAAGCACCCTCAAATCCTCGGCAGTATGAGATGCGTCCCAAAAATTGGAAAGGTGTATCATACACGTACCGACACAGACTATCACGCAATTTAATTGTTTATACCCAAAGGTTTTGATTAAATAGCGGAATAGAAAATATGATCCAAAAAAAAGTGTATGTATATCACACGTACACAACCACACTATGCCCCAATTACTATTGTTTGTACCCCTAAAGGCAGGATGAGGAGTAGGAGGAGTATGGAACAGGCAGCACCCTCAAATCTTCAGAAGTATGAGATGAACCCCAAAAACTTGGAAAAGTGGATCTCTCCCACACGTACCAACACAGACTATCCCCCAATTTAACTGATCCCCAAAGGTTTTTGATTAAATAGCGGAATAGAAAATATGATCCAAAAAAGTGTATGTATCTCACACGTACACAACCACACTAGGCCCCAATTACTATTGTTTGTACCCCTAAAGGCAGGATGAGGAGTAGGAGGAGTATGGAACAGGCAGCACCCTCAAATCTTCAGAAGTATGAGATGAACCCCAAAAACTTGGAAAGGTGGATCTCACACGTACCAACACAGACTATCCCCCAATTTAACTGATCCCCAAAGGTTTTTGATTAAATAGCGGAATAGAAAATATGATCCAAAAAAGTGTATGTATCTCACACGTACACAACCACACTAGGCCCCAATTACTATTGTTTGTACCCCTAAAAGGATGGATGAGGAGTAGGGGGAGTATGGAACAGGCAGCACCCTCAAATCTTCAGAAGTATGAGATGAACCCCAAACACTTGGAAAGGTGGATCTCTCCCACACGTACCAACACAGACTATCCCCCAATTTAACTGATCCCCAAAGGTTTTTGATTAAATAGCGGAATAGAAAATATGATCCAAAAAAGTGTATGTATCTCACACGTACGCAACCACACTAGGCCCCAATTACTATTGTTTGTACCCCTAAAAGGATGGATGAGGAGTAGGGGGAGTATGGAACAGGCAGCACCCTCAAATCTTCAGAAGTATGAGATGAACCCCAAACACTTGGAAAGGTGGATCTCTCCCACACATACCAACACAGACTATCCCCCAATTTAACTGATCCTCAAAGGTTTTTGATTAAATAGCGGAATAGAAAATATGATCCAAAAAAGTGTATGTATCTCACACGTACGCAACCACACTAGGCCCCAATTACTATTGTTTGTACCCCTAAAAGGATGGATGAGGAGTAGGGGGAGTATGGAACAGGCAGCACCCTCAAATCTTCAGAAGTATGAGATGAACCCCAAACACTTGGAAAGGTGGATCTCTCCCACATGTACCAACACAGACTATCCCCCAATTTAAATGATCCCCAAAGGTTTTTGATTAAATAGCGGAATAGAAAATATGATCCAAAAAAGTGTATGTATCTCACACGTACACAACCACACTAGGCCCCAATTACTATTGTTTGTACCCCTAAAAGGCTGGATGAGGAGTAGGGGGGAGTATGGAACAGGCAGCACCCTTAAATCTTCAGAAGGATGAGATGAACCCCAAACACTTGGAAAGGTGGATCTCTCCCACACGTACCAACACAGACAATCCCCCAATTTAACTGATCCCCAAAGGTTTTTGATTAAATAGCGGAATATAAAATATGATCCAAAAAAGTGTATGTATCTCACACGTACACAACCACACTAGGCCCCAATTACTATTGTTTGTACCCCTAAAAGGCTGGATGAGGAGTAGGGGGGAGTATGGAACAGGCAGCACCCTCAAATCTTCAGAAGTACGAGATGAACCCCAAACACTTGGAAAGGTGGATCTCTCCCACACGTACCAACACAGACTATCCCCCAATTTAACTGATCCCCAAAGGTTTTTGATTAAATAGCGGAATAGAAAATATTATTAAAAAAAGTGTATGTATCTCACACGTACACAACCACACTAGGCCCCAATTACTATTGTTTGTACCCCTAAAAGGATGGATGAGGAGTAGGGGGAGTATGGAACAGGCAGCACCCTCAAATCTTCAGAAGTATGAGATGAACCCCAAACACTTGGAAAGGTGGATCTCACACGTACCAACACAGACTATCCCCCAATTTAACTGATCCCCAAAGGTTTTTGATTAAATAGCGGAATAGAAAATAAGATCAAAAAAAGCGTATGTATATCAAACGTACACAACCACACTAGGCACCAATTACTATTGTTTGTACCCCTAAAAGGCTGGATGAGGATTAGGGGGGAGTATGGAACAGGCAGCACCCTCAAATCTTCAGAAGTATGAGATGAACCCCAAACACTTGGAAAGGTGGATCTCTCCCACACGTACCAACACAGACTATCCCCCAATTTAACTGATCCCCAAAGGTTTTTGCTTAAATAGCGGAATAGAAAATATGATCCAAAAAAGTGTATGTATCTCACACGTACACAACCACACTAGGCCCCAATTACTATTGTTTGTACCCCAAAAAGGATGGATGAGGAGTAGGGGGAGTATGGAACAGGCAGCACCCTCAAATCTTCAGAAGTATGAGATGAACCCCAAAAACTTGGAAAGGTGGATCTCTCCCACATGTACCAACACAGACTATCCCCCAATTTAACTGATCCGCAAAGGTTTTTGATTAAATAGCGGAATAGAAAATATGATCCAAAAAAGTGTATGTATCTCACACGTACACAACCACACTAGGCCCCAATTACTATTGTTTGTACCCCTAAAAGGATGGATGAGGAGTAGGGGGAGTATGGAACAGGCAGCACCCTCAAATCTTCAGAAGTATGAGATGAACCCCAAACACTTGGAAAGGTGGATCTCTCCCACACGTACCAACACAGACTATCCCCCAATTTAACTGATCCCCAAAGGTTTTTGATTAAATAGCGGAATAGAAAATATGATCCAAAAAAGTGTATGTATATCACACGTACACAACCACACTAGGCCCCAATTACTATTGTTTGTACCCCTAAAAGGATGGATTAGGAGTAGGGGGAGTATGGAACAGGCAGCACCCTCAAATCTTCAGAAGTATGAGATGAACCCCAAAAACTTGGTAAGGTGGATCTCTCCCACACGTACCAACACAGACTATCCCCCAATTTAACTGATCCCCAAAGGTTTTTGATTAAATAGCGGAATAGAAAATATGATCCAAAAAAGTGTATGTATATCACACGTACACAACCACACTAGGCCCCAATTACTATTGTTTGTACCCCTAAAAGGATGGATGAGGAGTAGGGGGAGTATGGAACAGGCAGCACCCTCAAATCTTCAGAAGTATGAGATGAACCCCAAACACTTGGAAAGGTGGATCTCTCCCACACGTACCAACACAGACTATCCCCCAATTTAACTGATCCCCAAAGGTTTTTGATTAAATAGCGGAATAGAAAATATGATCCAAAAAAGTGTATGTATATCACACGTACACAACCACACTAGGCCCCAATTACTATTGTTTGTACCCCTAAAAGGATGGATTAGGAGTAGGGGGAGTATGGAACAGGCAGCACCCTCAAATCTTCAGAAGTATGAGATGAACCCCAAACACTTGGAAAGGTGGATCTCTCCCACACGTACCAACACAGACTATCCCCCAATTTAACTGATCCCCAAAGGTTTTTGATTAAATAGCGGAATAGAAAATATGATCCAAAAAAGTGTATGTATATCACACGTACACAACCACACTAGGCCCCAATTACTATTGTTTGTACCCCTAAAAGGAAGGATGAGGAGTAGGGGGAGTATGGAACAGGCAGCACCCTCAAATCTTCAGAAGTATGAGATGAACCCCAAACACTTGGAAAGGTGGATCTCTCCCACACATACCAACACAGACAATCCCCCAATTTAACTGATCCCCAAAGGTTTTTGATTAAATAGCGGAATAGAAAATATGATCCAAAAAAGTGTATGTATCTCACACGTACGCAACCACACTAGGCCCCAATTACTATTGTTTGTACCCCTAAAAGGATGGATGAGGAGTAGGGGGAGTATGGAACAGGCAGCACCCTCAAATCTTCAGAAGTATGAGATGAACCCCAAACACTTGGAAAGGTGGATCTCTCCCACATGTACCAACACAGACTATCCCCCAATTTAAATGATCCCCAAAGGTTTTTGATTAAATAGCGGAATAGAAAATATGATCCAAAAAAGTGTATGTATCTCACACGTACACAACCACACTAGGCCCCAATTACTATTGTTTGTACCCCTAAAAGGCTGGATGAGGAGTAGGGGGGAGTATGGAACAGGCAGCACCCTTAAATCTTCAGAAGGATGAGATGAACCCCAAACACTTGGAAAGGTGGATCTCTCCCACACGTACCAACACAGACAATCCCCCAATTTAACTGATCCCCAAAGGTTTTTGATTAAATAGCGGAATATAAAATATGATCCAAAAAAGTGTATGTATCTCACACGTACACAACCACACTAGGCCCCAATTACTATTGTTTGTACCCCTAAAAGGCTGGATGAGGAGTAGGGGGGAGTATGGAACAGGCAGCACCCTCAAATCTTCAGAAGTACGAGATGAACCCCAAACACTTGGAAAGGTGGATCTCTCCCACACGTACCAACACAGACTATCCCCCAATTTAACTGATCCCCAAAGGTTTTTGATTAAATAGTGGAATAGAAAATATTATTAAAAAAAGTGTATGTATCTCACACGTACACAACCACACTAGGCCCCAATTACTATTGTTTGTACCCCTAAAAGGATGGATGAGGAGTAGGGGGAGTATGGAACAGGCAGCACCCTCAAATCTTCAGAAGTATGAGATGAACCCCAAACACTTGGAAAGGTGGATCTCACACGTACCAACACAGACTATCCCCCAATTTAACTGATCCCCAAAGGTTTTTGATTAAATAGCGGAATAGGAAATAAGATCAAAAAAAGCGTATGTATATCAAACGTACACAACCACACTAGGCACCAATTACTATTGTTTGTACCCCTAAAAGGCTGGATGAGGATTAGGGGGGAGTATGGAACAGGCAGCACCCTCAAATCTTCAGAAGTATGAGATGAACCCCAAACACTTGGAAAGGTGGATCTCTCCCACACGTACCAACACAGACTATCCCCCAATTTAACTGATCCCCAAAGGTTTTTGCTTAAATAGCGGAATAGAAAATATGATCCAAAAAAGTGTATGTATCTCACACGTACACAACCACACTAGGCCCCAATTACTATTGTTTGTACCCCAAAAAGGATGGATGAGGAGTAGGGGGAGTATGGAACAGGCAGCACCCTCAAATCTTCAGAAGTATGAGATGAACCCCAAAAACTTGGAAAGGTGGATCTCTCCCACATGTACCAACACAGACTATCCCCCAATTTAACTGATCCGCAAAGGTTTTTGATTAAATAGCGGAATAGAAAATATGATCCAAAAAAGTGTATGTATCTCACACGTACACAACCACACTAGGCCCCAATTACTATTGTTTGTACCCCTAAAAGGATGGATGAGGAGTAGGGGGAGTATGGAACAGGCAGCACCCTCAAATCTTCAGAAGTATGAGATGAACCCCAAACACTTGGAAAGGTGGATCTCTCCCACACGTACCAACACAGACTATCCCCCAATTTAACTGATCCCCAAAGGTTTTTGATTAAATAGCGGAATAGAAAATATGATCCAAAAAAGTGTATGTATATCACACGTACACAACCACACTAGGCCCCAATTACTATTGTTTGTACCCCTAAAAGGATGGATTAGGAGTAGGGGGAGTATGGAACAGGCAGCACCCTCAAATCTTCAGAAGTATGAGATGAACCCCAAAAACTTGGAAAGGTGGATCTCTCCCACACGTACCAACACAGACTATCCCCCAATTTAACTGATCCCCAAAGGTTTTTGATTAAATAGCGGAATAGAAAATATGATCCAAAAAAGTGTATGTATATCACACGTACACAACCACACTAGGCCCCAATTACTATTGTTTGTACCCCTAAAAGGATGGATGAGGAGTAGGGGGAGTATGGAACAGGCAGCACCCTCAAATCTTCAGAAGTATGAGATGAACCCCAAACACTTGGAAAGGTGGATCTCTCCCACACGTACCAACACAGACTATCCCCCAATTTAACTGATCCCCAAAGGTTTTTGATTAAATAGCGGAATAGAAAATATGATCCAAAAAAGTGTATGTATATCACACGTACACAACCACACTAGGCCCCAATTACTATTGTTTGTACCCCTAAAAGGATGGATTAGGAGTAGGGGGAGTTTGGAACAGGCAGCACCCTCAAATCTTCAGAAGTATGAGATGAACCCCAAACACTTGGAAAGGTGGATCTCTCCCACACGTACCAACACAGACTATCCCCCAATTTAACTGATCCCCAAAGGTTTTTGATTAAATAGCGGAATAGAAAATATGATCCAAAAAAGTGTATGTATATCACACGTACACAACCACACTAGGCCCCAATTACTATTGTTTGTACCCCTAAAAGGAAGGATGAGGAGTAGGGGGAGTATGGAACAGGCAGCACCCTCAAATCTTCAGAAGTATGAGATGAACCCCAAACACTTGGAAAGGTGGATCTCTCCCACACATACCAACACAGACAATCCCCCAATTTAACTGATCCCCAAAGGTTTTTGATTAAATAGCGGAATAGAAAATATGATCCAAAAAAGTGTATGTATCTCACACGTACACAACCACACTAGGCCCCAATTACTATTGTTTGTACCCCTAAAAGGCTGGATGAGGAGTAGGGGGGAGTATGGAACAGGCAGCACCCTCAAATCTTCAGAAGTATGAGATGAACCCCAAACACTTGGAAAGGTGGATCTCTCCCACACGTACCAACACAGACTATCCCCCAATTTAACTGATCCCCAAAGGTTTTTGATTAAATAGCGGAATAGAAAATATGATCAAAAAAAGTGTATGTATCTCAAACGTACACAACCACACTAGGCCCCAATTACTATTGTTTGTACCCCTAAAAGGATGGATGAGGAGTAGGGGGAGTATGGAACAGGCAGCACCCTCAAATCTTCAGAAGTATGAGATGAACCCCAAAAACTTTTTTAAAGGTGGATCTCTCCCACACGTACCAACACAGACTATCCCCCAATTTAACTGATCCCCAAAGGTTTTTGATTAAATAGCGGAATAGAAAATATTATCCAAAAAAGTGTATGTATATCACACGAACACAACCACACTAGGCCCCAATTACTATTGTTTGTACCCCTAAAAGGATGGATGAGGAGTATGGGGAGTATGGAACAGGCAGCACCCTCAAATATTCAGAAGTATGAGATGAACCCCAAACACTTGGAAAGGTGAATCTCTCCCACACGTACCAACACAGACTATCCCCCAATTTAACTGATCCCCAAAGGTTTTTGATTAAATAGCGGAATAGAAAATATGATCCAAAAAAGTGTATGTATATCACACGTACACAACCACACTAGGCCCCAATTACTATTGTTTGTACCCCTAAAAGAATGGATGAGGAGTAGGGGGAGTATGGAACAGGCAGCACCCTCAAATCTTCAGAAGTATGAGATGAACCCCAAAAACTTGGAAAGGTGGATCTCTCCCACACGTACCAACACAGACTATCCCCCAATTTAACTGATCCCCAAAGGTTTTTGATTAAATAGCGGAATAGAAAATATGATCCAAAAAAGTGTATGTATATCACACGTACACAACCACACTAGGCCCCAATTACTATTGTTTGTACCCCTAAAAGGATGGATGAGGAGTAGGGGGAGTATGGAACAGGCAGCACCCTCAAATCTTCAGAAGTATGAGATGAACCCCAAACACTTGGAAAGGTGGATCTCTCCCACACGTACCAACACAGACTATCCCCCAATTTAACTGATCCCCAAAGGTTTTTGATTAAATAGCGGAATAGAAAATATGATCCGAAAAAGTGTATGTATCTCACACGTACACAACCACACTAGGCCCCAATTACTATTGTTTGTACCCCTAAAAGGATGGATGAGGAGTAGGGGGAGTATGGAACAGGCAGCACGCTCAAATCTTCAGAAGTATGAGATTGTGTTCACTGTACCCCACAAAGATTGTGTTCACTGCACCCCAAAACGATTGTGTTCACTGCACCCCACAAAGATTGTGTTCACTGCACCCCAAAAGGATTGTGTTCACTGCACCCCACAAAGATTGTGTTCACTGTACCCCACAAAGATTGTGTTCACTGCACCCCAAAAAGATTGTGTTCACTGCACCCCACAAAGATTGTGTTCACTGCACCCCAAAAGGATTTCGTTCACTGCACCCCAAAAAGATTGTGTTCACTGCACCAAGATTGTGTTCACTGCACCCCACAAAGATTGTGTTCACTGCACCCCAAAAAGATTGTGTTCACTGCACCCCACAAAGATTGTGTTCACTGCACCCCAAAAGGATTTTGTTCACTGCACCCCAAAAAGATTGTGTTCACTGCACCAAGATTGTGTTCACTGCACCCCACAAAGATTGTGTTCACTGCACCCCAAAAGGATTTCGTTCACTGCACCCCAAAAAGATTGTGTTCACTGCACCAAGATTGTGTTCACTGCACCCCACAAAGATTGTGTTCACTGTACCCCACAAAGATTGTGTTCACTGCACCCCAAAAAGATTGTGTTCACTGCACCAAGATTGTGTTCACTGCACCCCACAAAGATTGTGTTCACTGCACCCCACAAAGATTGTGTTCACTGCACCCCAAAAGGATTTCGTTCACTGCACCCCAAAAAGATTGTGTTCACTGCACCAAGATTGTGTTCACTGCACCCCACAAAGATTGTGTTCACTGTACCCCACAAAGATTGTGTTCACTGCACCCCAAAAAGATTGTGTTCACTGCACCCCAAAAAGATTGTGTTCACTGCAGCCCACAGACAGCAAAATGGATGTGGATCACTGACACCTGCCTATCTCCTATCCCACACCACACAGCAATATCGATTGTAGTTTGTAGAACGCACTTTCCCTAAAAATCAGCAGACTCTATCCCTAACAGGATTGATAAGATCGTAGATCGGGACTGCAGACCCCACCCCACACAGCAATGTCGATTGTAGTTTGTAGAACGCACTGTCCCTAAAATCAGCAGACTCTCTCCCTAAAATGCCTACAACTCGCCCTGCCTAATACACTCCGACCTGTCCCTCAATTCTATCCGGACACAAATGGTTTTTTTTTCCTGTCTGTCCCTAATCAGCAGCCAGCACGTTGATGTGTGCTCTCTCCCTGATCTAAGCAGCAGAATGACGCCGGAGCGGCGCTGCCTCGAACTTATAAAGACTTGGTCACATGCTTCAGACGGCCAATCACAGCTACTGATACATTTGTAGGCATGGCTGGGATGGCTTAAGGCACACCAGTTAAACGCTTGTTGATTGGCTGTTGAAAGCCCGCCATGAAAAGCGCGTCAAAGCATGCAAAACTCGGAAATAAAACGACCGAACACGGATTTTTACCCGAATATACTGTAAAGTGTCCGTGTCCGTGTTTGGGTAAAAAAAATCCAATTATTCGGTACAAACGCGAATAATACAGTCCGTGTTCGCTCAATACTAATTCTGAACCTTTCCTGTATTTCCAGCTCGGCTAACAGACTTCAAAACGATAAGTCTGATTACTATTGATTCAAATGTTGGCTTATAAAACTCAACCCCACATGTGACTTATAAAACTTATATTCAAACTACATGTGATGACATCAGTTTCCTACACAAATACATAACTTTGGGCTTATTAAACCTGAATACACCCAAAGTCTTGACTAGAACGCTAAAGGAAATGACTGCTCAGTTCCTGAAAATTTAGCGTCTGCTGCACCCTTGGGTTGCTCATTAACCATAACTTGTTTCTATTATAAAAACAAATTCTTTACCTAATAATGAAGATTGTTGAACCATTGCTCATAATATTAGGTCTGCTAATAGGCTGAGGACCTTGTTTTCACTTGTTCAATGAAACTTTGAGTTATGTGCACCATACTGTACATTTCATGGTCATAAATGAAACACCACCAGCTCTTCAGTGGTAAAATGAAAAACTTAAATATATAATGAAGAAAAGAAGTAAAGACAATTTTAGGTCATTCTTTACACTTACTAGTTATTAGTGAATGGGCTACCTAAATACATAGCACACTAATCAAACTGATGTACAAGCACAAGGGAAAATTGATATCCTATAGATCACACAGCAATACTTTAGCAGAAAGAAATCTTAAAGCTTGGTCAGGCTCTGACAAGCTTGGGAACATAAGCCAGGAGAAACCGAATAACACAAAAAATGTGCACCAGAATGTGCCACACAGATGACCATTTCCGATGAATGCAAAAGTCTCAGGCTCACTACTATACATAACGGGTGCAATGGCCTCAGGCGCACTAGGCGTAAATGATAACAACTGGTAAACAACCACAGATTGCCCCACACAGGTTTTCATACTTTACTCTATCACCAGCTACAGATATTGCAACCTTACATACGTATACCATTTGGAGATTTACATCCCACTACTGTTTCTAGTGAGTAGATCATGCTGTATGGTTATTTGGTGGATGTGTGTATATATATATATATATATATATATATATATATATATTTTTTATCATGCTTGAACAAGCCATTTCATTTGTGAGTATGATGTACAGAACTTCTTTTTTATAACACATTTTTACAAAGGTAATGCGCTAGGCTGATGCGCCCTCTGTATTCTTTTCGTTCTTAGAGCCTATCTGACTGTTTCCCTGACCTGTTTGGAGTGGCAGCACAGCTAAAATAGCAGCTATACGAGTGGAGTTGCGCCTCTATGGATCAAGCCGCATAGCAACTCCCAAGCGCAGGAGAAATTATTTCTTCTTTCATACGTATAACAGGTTAAGGCCCTACCAATAGCCATATATCAAGGTGGAATAAAAATGAACAAAAACAATTTGTGCTACTATTAAAAAAAAACAAAGAAATAGAGCAAAGATTTGGTCCACAAGAACTACAGACGATCTGAGGCCAAGAAAGGTTGTTGTCAGGTCTCAAATCATTACTCCCACTGAAAAAATGAACCATTTGTTTTGCAGTATCAACTTAAAAGCGCATGACATAAGGTTTCAAACAGCCGAATAAATACACTATATTCCCATATAACACTTATGCTACTTTAACCAGTATCGATTCATGAACCTGGAAATAATAACATTAGCAGCGCTACTATGTCCTTAATATAAAAAATCTGTGTTTTTTATATCAGATATCTAAGATAGTCCAAGGCAAGTTCATTCCTCCACAGGTGTTTCAAATCTCCCAGGGCTTAATGGCATGCACCTTCACCACACCAATTGTGCTCAACCCTTAGGGCAATGGACATTCACCAGACCACAGATTTAATACGCCTTTGAACCGTCAGGTTAACTCTGGTCTCAGCCTCCCCTTCTCCAAGCACCATCAAATCGGACTACAAAACCTTTCGATTTATAATCACTTTTTAGGTTGTCACTTCTAGATTTGGTACTGCTCTCTTTCAGCGAATGGTGCTCTCATATATTTAAGAGTAAGAAAAAAAGGGGGGACCAATAGCGTAATATTGCTAAAACATTTATTGGATAAAATAATACCCCTCTCATAAATTGCGCTTACATATAAAAAAAACGTTCAAATATCATATATAATGCATACAAGGTAAAAACCCCTCCGCATCACACAGCACAGAATCCGACTGGTCAAACTATACTCCTCTCACCACCCGTCTGTGCTCCTCCAGAGCCGATGGAAGCCTCAGTGATTCCTGGATGAGGTGTACAGCGTCCCGTCGCCAAGTCGACCACATTCTCGTGTCCTGATGCATTTCGTCATCACGACTTCTACCGAAGGCCCTCGGTAGAAGTCCAAACTGCTGTCCAGAAGGTTTAGGAGTGTGTCTATGGGACTTTATGACTATTCTTCCAGAAGTGCATTTGTGATGTCAGGCACTGATTTTGGATGAGAAGGCCTGGCTCACGGTCTCCGCTCTATTTCATCCCAACGGTGTTCCATTGAGTTGAGGTCAGGACTCTATGCAGGCCTGAAAAAGTTCCTCCACCCCAAACTCACTCATAAATGTCTTTATGGACCTTGCTTTGTGCACTGGTGTGCAGTCAGGTTGGAACAGAAAGGGGCCATCCCCAAACTGTTCCCACAAAGTTGGGAGCATGAAATTGTCCAAAATGTCTTGGTATGCCGACGCCTTAAGAGTTCCCTTAACTGGAACTAAGGGGCCAAGCCCAACCCCTGAGAAACAAACCTGCACCATAATCCCCCTCCACCAAACGATTTGGGCCAGTGCACAAAGTAGAAGAGGATTTGTACTAGAAGGGGGATTGGGGGGGGGTAAGATTTATACAGGGAAGGGAGGAGGATTTGTGTTTGGAGGGGGTATTGAGGAGGAGAGAGTATTTTTGAAAGTGAGGAGGGGGGGAGTTCTGCTGAGGAAAGTGATTTGGTGAGAATGATGTGTTAGAAGGGGAGAGTATTTTTTGTGTGGAATGGGATTAAGGGCAAAAGAAATGTATCAACTTGACAAGATCTGTATAAAATGGTGGAAGATTCTCTAGGGGCAAAAACAGGCATGGTGCTTTCAGTAGACGATCCATTGGGTTTATGGGTCATTAGAATAGACCACTGGCCAGAACTTGCCCAGTATGAAATTGAGCTGCTGGGCTGCCCTGCATCCAGCATGCTTTTCAAACAGGCATTTAGTGCTGCAGGAGGTTTTGTGATAGATAAAAGAGCGCGTCTGTCCACAGACTCCTTTGATCAACTGACATTTGTAAAAATGAATCAGTCCTGGATTAGAAGCAGCTACAGTATCAAGCCCCTGATGCCAATGTTGCTGACTGAAAGTGACTGAAAGTGTTTTTGGGATCATGAATTTCTGCAAGACTGTCTAGGCTGCCTAGCTGTGTGGGTGTTGATTTTATCTTGAAATCATGTTTTAATATAGGTTTTATGGGCACAATTATCACCCAAGGACCAATTTTTCTACACTTGTTTGACAGGTGCATATAATTTAAAAATTTTCCAGCAAGGACAATTCTTGCTTTTATCAAGACTACCTCTAGAAGGATATGGGGTGATAGCACTAGCAACACCCAAAAAACTATTTTTTTGCAATTGTTTGACAGGGGCATCAAATTTAATTTTTTTCCAGCAAGGCCAAATCTTGCTTTCATCAAGACTACCTCTAGGAGGTTACGAGGTGGGGGCACCAATAACACCCAATTTTTCCTCAAAGGCTTGACAGGGGCATCAGATTTAAATATTTTACAGCAATTTACAGCAATTCTTGCTTTCATCAAGACTACAACACCCAAAGACCAATTTTTCTGCAACAGTTTGACAGGGGAGTCAAGTAGGGGGCATCAAATTAAATTTTTTTTACTTCAAGGCTAAATCTTGCTTTTATCAAGACTACCTCTCGAAGGTTAAGGGGTGAGGGCACCAGTAACACCCAAAGACCAATTTTTCTGCAACAGTTTGACAGGGGCGTCAAAATAAAATTTTTACAGCAAGGCCAATTCTTGATTTCATCAAGACTACCTCTAGAAGGTTACGAGGTGAGGGCACCAACAACATCCAAAAACAAATTTTTCAGCAACTGTTTGACAGGGTCATCACATTAAATTTTTTTACAGCAAGGACAATACTTGCTTTCATCAAGACTATATCTGAAAGGTTGTGGGGCGAAGGCACCAACAACACCCAAAGACCAATTTTTCTGCAAGTTTGACAGGGGCATCAAATGAGGGGCATCAAATTCAAATTTTTTACTTCAAAGCTAATTCTTGCTTTCATAAAGACCACCTCTAGAAGGGGAAGGGCACCAGCAACACCCAAAGACCAATTTTTCTGCAACACCCAAACACCAATTTTTCTGCAACAGTTTGACAGGGGTGTCAAATTTAAATTTTTTTACAGCAAGGCCAATTCTTGCTTTAATCAAGACTACCTCGAGAGGTTACGAATTAAAGGCCCCAACAACACCAAAAGACCAAATTTTCCACTAAAGGTTTGACACCAAAGCCAATACTTGCTTTCATCAAGACTACCTCTAAAAAGGTTATGGGGGTGAAGGCACCAACAACACCCAATACCTATTTTATTGCAACTGTTTGACAGGGGTGTCAAATTTAAAGTTTAAAGTTTTTACAGCGTGTCACTTAATACAGATCCCTACACTTATTGCTGACCCCTGAACTCTGTGTTGCATACTCCTGAAACCTTAACTCTGCATTAATTATTACTGACCTCTGAGCTCTGTGCCACTTACTACTGACCTTTGAACTCTGCATCGCTTACTACTGGCCTCTGCACCACTACTGACCTTTGCATCATGTACTATAGAGTTCAGGGGTCAAAAATAAGTGATGCTGAGTCCAGAGGTTACTAGAAACAGAATTCTGTAGTAAGTGACTCTCACTTATCACACTGCTCTGCACTGCTTACCTGTGTTCTCCTTCTCCCTGGGCTTTTCACATTACTCAGTGTACTGCAGCTCCAGCTGTTCTCTCTATCTTCTACTCCCTAGGTGGTGCTAAATTACAGCTAATCATAGTCCTGCCTGCATGACTGAGAAGAAGAGAAGAAGAGCTAGAGCTGCAGTGCATTGAGTAGTCTGAAGATTCCAGGTAGCAGAACTCAGGTAAGATCCCCTCTGAACTGCAGCTGCAGGAGAAATGCTGTTTGTTTATGCGGGGAGGGGGTAGGTGCTGAAGACTGATGATAGATGATAGACTGTTATTCACTCCTTCCATCATTGATGTATCTTAAAACAGCAAAAGAAAAGTTTTTCATCTTTCCTAAGGTGATACTAAAGTTACTTTTTTTTCTTTAAAAATAACAAACATGTTATACCTACCTGCTCTGTGCAACGGTTTTGCACAAAGCAGCCCAGATCCTCCCCTTCTTGGGTCCCTCGCCGGTGCTCCTGGCCCCTCCCTTCTGCCGAGTGCCCCCACAGCAAGCAGCTTGCTATGGGGGCACCCAAGCCAAGCCGCAGCTCTGTGTGTCCATTCAGACACGGAGCCAAGGTTCAGTCCTGCTCCCTCTCTTTTCTCATTGGCTAACTGACTTTGATTGACAGCTGCGGGAGCCAATGGCACCGTTGCTATGTTTTAGCCAATGGCTAAAGGCACTCGTGCACATCGTTGCATCAAGATGGGGCTCAGGTAAGTATTGGGGGGGCTGAGGGGGACTGCTGCACACAGAAGGTTTTTTTATCTTAATGCATAGAATGATTTAAGATAAAAAAAAAAACCTTCTGCTTTTAGAACCACTTTAATGGATTTAGCCATTTCTTCCCTTTTCTGTGCTTTGAAAGCACTGATAATGTTTTTGGCCTCATTTTTTCTCCTTATCAGCTACACTTTCTGTTTCCTTGAATCTCCTATATGCTGATTTTTTTTTCTCCCTAACTATTCTACCTACCTCTTTAGTGAACCATATTTTTTTTTTCTTCTTTTTTGCTCTTACAGATTTACTTGACATAAAATCTAGTTGACTCTAGGATTGTAGACTTTAACCACTTACTGACCGTGCTATAATCGAAATTCTGGGAGGGCGTCCATGCATATCCTCCTAGAAGCCATGCTCAATTATGGCTAAGGTACATTGATGAGGTGGTACTGCTATGGCAAGGGACCCCAGAGACCCTGAAAACCTTCATGTGTGAACTGAATTCCAACAATAGGAACATCAATTTAACATTCACCTAAGACAGCCATTAGATTTCATTCTTGGATATTTGGATAAGCATAAATGATGGCATGCTCACCATCAAGACATACAGTAAGGAGATGGCTGCCAACATCCTCTTGGAAGCAACCAGTCATCACCCACAATCACTAAAAAATGAAATACCGACCAGGCAGTTCCTCCGGATCTGCCGGAACTGCCCTCAAGAATCTGATTATAGGCAAGAAGCTACTGAGCTTTATGGGAGATTCAGAGAAAGGAAATACCCACACAGACTGTTGAGGAATTCCAAAAAATGGGCATCCTTGAGACCACGAGAGTGGAGCGACTCATGAAGCCAAGGAATTGGCTAACGGACCTGCCAGAACTAAAAGGCATGTACCCCTGCTGAAAATGTCACATATGCTGATACGTAGAAAGACCAATGTATTCACCGATGTGGGACAGTCAAAATCTGAATCTAAAAAAGATTAAGCAATTAATTAACTACTTCTGGACCGGAAGGATTTGCCCCCTTAATGACCAGGCCATTTTTTGCGATTCAGCACTGCATTACTTTAACTCACAATTGCACGGTCATGCGAAGCTGTACATAAAATTGACGTCCTTTTTTCCCCCCACAAACAGGGCTTTATTTTGGTGGTATTTGATCACCTCTGTGGTTTTTTAATTATTTGATATAGACAAAAAAGCGTCAATTTTGAAAAAAAGCAGTATTTTTCACTTTCTGCTATATACCATTCCCAATAATAATAAAAAAAAAAAAATTAAAAATCGAATTTTTTCATCATTTTTGGGCAATTTGTATTTTCCTGCATATTTTTTGCTAAAAAAAATCCCAATAAGTGTATTTTTATTGGTTTGCGCAAAAGTTATCACGTCTACAAACTAGGGGAAAGATTTATGTCATTTTTATTTATTTATTTTTTTATTACTAGTAATGGCAGTGATCTGCGATTTTTAGCGGGACTGCGACATTGCAGTGGACAGACCCCTAACTGACATTTTTGACACTTTTGGGGGAACAGTGACATTACTACAGTAATCAGTGCTAAAAATATGCACTGTTACTGTAATAATGACACTGGCAGGGAATGGGGTTAACCTAGGGGCGATCAAAGGGTTAAATGTGTACCTAGGGGGTGACTCTAACTGTGTGGGGTCAAGACTTGGTGGATGGAAACAGAGAACCTGTGTTCCGAAATAACACAGGAGTCCTGTTTCAATCAGTGACAGATGAGCGGTGTGCCGTGTTTACAACGGCACACCGCCTTCTGTCAGTCCCTGCAGCAATCGCCGGGTTCCCGGCGGGCCATCGCGGCTGCCGGACCTGTTGCTTAGCTGCAGGGCTAGAAAGCCCTACGAGCCGCCGTACAGGTACAGCTGTTTGCACAGGAGAGCCAGCCTGCTGCAGAATATCTGCAGTGGCTGGTCTTTAAGGTACTCTAGATACTAGAGTGCCCGCGCCATAAATATTACGTGGGTAAGACAAAACGCCCCTTACAAATTTGCATCAGGGAACATCTCTCAAGAATCCAGGGCAAAAAATATGAGTCCCCACTGGCTCAGAATTTCATGCTGTGCCATAAGGGCCAACTTAAAGGATTAAAGGTAAAATTATTTTTCGCCCTAAAATTATCACGCAAAAGGGGAAATTTTGATACTGTACTTTTTCAATGTGAAAAAGAATGCATCTTTCGTCTGTGGACTTTGGTGCCCAGGGGCCTGAACACTGAAATTAATCTGCAGGTATCCCTGGGACCCTGATTCCCATGAACAGCACTGAACCCCAACCCCCCCTCCCCTCGCCCCCTACAGCATCCATTTTTCTGCACCCCCACAGAAAGGATGCTGAGCCATGAGGGTGAGATAGATATACACCTATATCTTTGTCTGTGCTTTACCTTCCCATCCCCTACCTTCTAACTAAATTAATTATTTTGAGTAATATGTGCATGAAATTTACTGGAAAATCAAAGTATATCTGTCTATATAAATATCTGCATTGATGTATATGACCACAAGATGGTGACATACTTTTACCCGTGATGTTACGGGACTGCTGTATGCAATTAATTGTGCCTCTATACATATGCAAACACATTAATGTTGCTGTAATTTAAATGACCACATCATTGCAATACAGAAATGAAAACACACTACTGTACATAGGACCCTTTATTGGGTTAAAGATTCAGTCAGGTGTGACATCACAGGATGTCCTGTTAAGGAGACACCATTCATGCTTCAAGGCAAGGAAAATGGTTGTCACACTACCCTGAAGAAGCCCAGGTGACCACTTGGTGAAACGCTTAGGCATGATTGTCCCCACATGACCACACACTGCAACCGATGGCATCCTGCCGCTCAGCACCGCCACCCTGTGATCCGAATATCGAGGCTACCACCTTAACTCGAGGCTCCCATTGCGGAGGCTACCATACTGACTTGAGGCTCCAATTCCCGAGGCTACTACCTTGACCCGAGGCCCCCACTTCCACATCTACTGATGCTGGGAAACAGCAATGCAGGAAGGACATGCAGAGTGGAGAGTGCGGATTGTGTACCAGTGTCCCTCTGTGGCTGGTCCAAGAACCGTGAATTATCCCCTACGGGGAACAGCGCTTCCTGTCCACACGTCAGATTAACTGACGGTTACATACATTGCCAGTGTGAATTTGATCAGATCACTCACCGCACCTAACGCTGCATAGATTTGCCTTATTCAACCAGGAATTGCATGTATCTATATGCACAACACAGACTGTCATAGGTTAAACTTAAACCATCACTCACATTCAACAGAACTGCAGATACTTGCACTAGTAAATTGCTCTAAGTAAAGAACCCACAGATCCGGTCCATTCCAGCTGCAGCTCGCACATCCTAAGCATGCCATCTGACATCTGCAGGAACCTTAGTTCATGTAGTGACCTACCATTTCTTGTTTAGCTCATCTGGTCCACTTGGGGAAATAAGAAGCCCAGATGTCCAATGTGAGCTGTACGGCTGCTAGGCGCTGACACCATGACGGTTACCTGGGACTCCTTCACACCCCATATACACTGCCTCTTACCATTGAGCTGTTATAATCGTGACCTTTGATTTATGTGGTATTACAGTGTGTTGACCTGGATGTGGTTATATATACCCTGGCATGCATTTTATGTATGACACCATTAACAGTCTTTTAAATATTGTCTATTGCCTATTAACTGTGTATAATTTTCTAATTTTTCTGATTAATAAAGTTTTTCAAGGATAGACCACTGGTTGTTCTATTCCCTTTTCACATATTTGAACTACTTATAGGCTTTTCCTACACACTTTCACTTCCTAGAACCCCGCCTTCTATGCGCATCGGGCACGCTTTGGACACAGCTGATCATAGATCAAGGTAAGAAGAGCTTATAACCGGCAAGGCTGTCATTACATTGTTTACATTGATAATCAGGACACTGATCATCAGCACCCTGAATATCAGTGCAGCCCCATCATTGCCCATCAGTACCACCTATTAGTGCCTATCAGTGCTGCATATCAGTGCCCATCAGTGTTGCCTCATCAGTACAGCCTCATCAATGCCCATCAGTGCAGCCTATTTGTGTCCATCAGCATTGCCTTATCAGTGCAACCTGCATCAGTGCAGCTTATCAGTGCAGCCTAATCAATGGCCATTAGTGAAGCCTATGAAAGCCCATCAGTGCAGCCTCATCAGCGCACATCAGTGAAGAAGAAAAATTACTTATTTGCATAATTTTGTAACAGAAAGTAAGAAAACCTTTTTTTTTTTTTTTCGAAACTTTGGGGCTTTTTTGCTTATTTAGCAAAAAATAAAAAGCCCAGGTGGTGATTAAATAACCCCAAATGAAAGCTCTATCTTTAAAAAAAAATGATAAAAATGTAACATTGGTACAGTGTTGCGTGACCACGCAATTGTCATTCAAAGTGCGAGAGTACTGAAAGATGAAACTTGGCCTGAGCAGGAAGAGGGAGAAAGTGCCAGGTATTAAAGTGGTTAATATTGTGCAGTGAATCCTGGCTGCTGTCCTTTTAGTCAAACTATTTGCTTTTTAGAAGTTCACCCATTTCAGCAAAATGTGTCCTTTTGAAATTCAAAAAATTTGTTTTTGTATATTATTTTTCAGTTCTTGCTTTAAAACCAAACCAAAGGCTAATATTCAAAGGCTATTGATTATCCCTGGAATCCCTGAATTTTCAGACAATCAATCCACATTTCTCAGTAGTTAGTAGCTAGAGCCCAGAATTTTATCTCCTCGGGTTGGGCTTTTACTTACTGTTTCAGAGAATCCCCATTCAGTACCTCCATTATATCTCTGCTTCTGCTTATTAATTTGAGAATTCCAGTTAAAGTGGGAGTAGGCTCCTTTGTATGATTTTTACCTATAAGAAGGCCTATAACAAGGCTTACCTATAGGTACTGTAAATATCTCCTAAACCTGTACCTTTGGGAGATATTTACTTTAGATGCAGCTGGTGACATCACTGGCGCATGTGCTCTGAAGGAACGGCATACCTGTGATGTTCCTTCTAAACTGTGCAGTACACAGCGACTCCTGCACGCACACGCGTGAGTTACGTCATCGCTGGCTCGCCCATTAATATCGCACCTTCAGCGGTGACAGCGCGCCACTGGAGAGCTTCATCTTCAGGTAAGTCTTATGCGATTAAATGCTAATAAAAATTTGACGAAGGCGCCTAGCCCTAATAAAAAGATATTAAAACCTGCTGCCCTATTAATTGTTAGAAAACAATAAATAGGTATAGATAATTGGTAAAAAGGCGCTGGTGCTCTTTTGCGATGTTTAAAAAATAAAGTTATTTTCCATACAAAACATAAATAGTGTATATAAAATAAATATATATAAATAGTAAAATGCAGGTGCTATCCTTTACTTGTGCAAGAAAATTAGATTATCCAAGTGCTTGCTAGTGCATTCACATAATACATTAATATACCCTATAAAATCAATATATCTAATTAGTAAAGTGCAAGTGCTATCCTTTACTTGTGCAAAAAAATATTAGCTTATCCAAGTGCTTGCTAGTGCATACACATAATAAATTTATATAGCATACAATATATCAGCAATAAATATATGTGCCCACTAGTACCGTGCTAAAACAAGTGATAAAACGTGCTAATAAATAATTAAATAGTCCAAGACAATTCATGCAAAAAAAAAAAAATGCTGTGTAGATTTTATTGCTTAGATCTGTGGTGCTCCAGGTGGTGGGGTGTGTCACTCGTTGCCTCTTACCAAATTGAAGCAGGTCGCAAGGACCCCCAACGCCTGTGATCCCTTTATTTAGGTGGATCAGACCTCTTAATCGACTCCTTTTTTCCGAATATCCTGCTCCTTTTCCTTTTGTGCGTTACTCGTACATGAAACAGTACATTCCGCATATATAAAGACACATAAGATAGCCAAAAATAGTGTAATACTGTTTGCTTTAATGAAGTACACAAAAAACATATAGTTGGCTTCTTACATTTAGGTGTGCCCTCCTGGCACTGGGCAATTTGGCAGAAAGTGGCTTGCGGGTATTAGGATGACACCATCCGAGAATCTGCAGCACCCTCCCGTGTCTCCTGTTTCCCTGTTCACTTGCGGCGGTCGCAGCGTCCCAGCCTGTGCTCCAAAATGCCTATACTTCTTACTTCCGGGTTTAGCAGAGACCACAATGCATTTCGCGATGCTTGCGTCATCAGGCGGTTCATCAAGCAAGCATCGCGAAATGCATTGTGGTCTCTGCTAAACCCGGAAGTATAGGCATTTTGGAGCACAGGCTGGGACGCTGCGACCGCCGCAAGTGAACAGGGAAACAGGAGACACGGGAGGGTGCTGCAGATCCTCGGATGGTGTCATCCTAATACCCGCAAGCCACTTTCTGCCAAATTGCCCAGTGCCAGGAGGGCACACCTAAATGTAAGAAGCCAACTATATGTTTTTTGTGTATTTCATTAAAGCAAACAGTATTACACTATTTTTGGCTATCTTATGTGTCTTTATATATGCGGAATGTACTGTTTCATGTACGAGTAACGCACAAAAGGAAAAGGAGCAGGATATTCGGAAAAAAGGAGGCGATTAAGAGGTCTGATCCACCTAAATAAAGGGATCACAGGCGTTGGGGGTCCTTGCGACCTGCTTCAATTTGGTAAGAGGCAACGAGTGACACACCCCACCACCTGGAGCACCACAGATCCAAGCAATAAAATCTACACAGCATTTTTTTTTGCATGAATTGTCTTGGACTATTTAATTATTTATTAGCACGTTTTATCACTTGTTTTAGCACGGTACTAGTGGGCACATATATTTATTGCTGATATATTGTATGCTATATAAATTTATTATGTGTATGCACTAGCAAGCACTTGGATAAGCTAATATTTTTTTGCACAAGTAAAGGATAGCACTTGCACTTTACTAATTAGATATATTGATTTTATAGGGTATATTAATGTATTATGTGAATGCACTAGCAAGCACTTGGATAATCTAATTTTCTTGCACAAGTAAAGTCTTATGCGATACATACTAGCACATTATGCTATTGTTTTGCAGGGGAAATTTTTTTGGAAATTTTATTTGTGGTTTACTACCACTTTAATGTCAGGAATGTTGAAGCCACCCATAATTAAAACCTCTCCCTTTCATTGTCATTTGAATTAACTCATCAATGAACAGGATATCCTAATCTTCAGACTATCCTTGGGGTCTGTATACCACATCAATTCTAAGGGATTATCCTTCTCTGGTTTGAAGGTAGCTAATTCCTTTTTTGAATTAACAGTAGCCTTATATGTCACCTCCCCTCTTTCCTACTATGTCTTTCTTGCATAGTGTGTACTCTGGTATAGTTATTTCCCAGCCATTTGAATCCCTGAACCATGTCTATCACAAAAAAAAGTTTTCCCTAGACATAAGAGCCGTCAGCTCAAAAAGCCTGTTGTCTAAACTATGAGCATTAGCACACAAGACTTAATAAACATTGCTATCTACTGCTAGATTTTAGCACCAAAATGTAACTGAATTAACTATCCCATAAGTTGAGTCTTTGGCAACACAAACCCTCACATTTTGTTTATTTTTTTTGTCTTATACGTTTTTAATGATTTTTTAAGGTCACACACATGAGAAAATACAAAGGTGTAGAAAGGTGTATAAAACCATAGGAAAGCATCAGAATACAAGCGAATGTACAAGTAAGGTGCAAGACATGACTTGTAGAGCAGAAGTCAACAGAATAACAAGAACAAGAAAAGATGGTTTATAAGTACAAGAGCTAGTAGTGTAGTTTCAGCAGAACCACATATGAGTATGAAATCGATTCCACAAGTTCAGTTTACAGGTACCATTCAACCCATGATTTCCAATTTCTGTCAAAGAATATACAAGAGACTGACCTAATGGCTAGGAGTCTTTCATTTTTATAATTGAGATTGACTTATACTAGGATCTCCGAAGGTTATGGAATGAGGTTGCTCCTCCAGTGTCTGGCAATGACAAGTTTGGCTATCAGTATATGCGTAACTACTATCCTGTATGCAGGAGGATACTTGTCTATGCCTATGTGTAAAATTGCCAAAGCAGGATCTGGCGGCATTAGTATACTGGTGATATTTGCGATGGTGCTAAATATCTTCCCCCAATAGCTGGTAAGGTTTTTACAAGCCCAGAAGATGTGAAAAATGTTACAAGAATGACCACATTCCCTTCAACATACAGTAGGGAGGATTGGGAGGGGTAATATTTCACCAACTGGTGTTGGGTTCTATACCATCGAGCCACTATTTTCTGGGTTAGTTCCCAATGGTTGATACAGAAGGATGCTGTGTATTTATACCAAAAGGCTGCAGTCAACTGCTGGGGTGCAAATATTGTCTTTAGATCTACCTCCCACGACAACATTGGAGGAGATTTGACAAATTTTTGCTTCTGTTGAAGTATGTTATACAGTGAAGATATGCCTTAATGCGAAGATAATGTATTAGTGTAGAAGTTCCACACTTGTGAGTAAATTTGGATTGAGGGGGGGCAGGTGTTTAGCAAAAACGTTAGTGATACTTGCGTGAGTAAATTGAGATGCTTTAGGAAGGTTATATTGTATTGCCAGTGTTGCAAATGATTTGGGTACTCTGTTTTCCAGTAAATCGTCCATCTATTGAATGCCTTTCTCTAAACCCTCACATTTTTTAAAGGGTAGTTTAGATGTATCTATAGAGAAGAAACGTATAATTTTTAAATACATGCCCCTCTACTCAGTTGGAAGGGAAAAAAAGGATAATTGTAAAAATAAGTTGCAGGAGAATGATAATGGACAAACAGGACACAAAAAACAAAATATGACTTTTGATTACAATGTGCTTTTTAGACTTTAAGAAACAATTTTTTTTAAAAAACAATGTTCAAAATACAGTTTTTGAACACTGTAAACATAAAACCACCATACAATATTTTAAACTGAAAAGTACAAGGCCAGTGTGAATAAAGAAAACAATCAATAATCACAAATTATGTTCTTGACACTAAGGCTTTAAAAAAGACAAGTCAGTAATGCTAAATATACCTTGCACAGATGATAAAACATTTGCATAACCACCAGCATGGGTAGAAATCTCCCTTTGGACCTCAAAGGTACCCCCAAAATGTTCTCAGGAGCCATTTATTTTCTCTTCCTCTCCTAACTGGTTTCCTACAAGATTTGCTCATAAAAGAAAATATTACCTGTCTTCAGATGAACAGGTCAGCCAGTTCTTAATTATTCAAAGAGAAATACCTTCATTTTTTTGTTCCTTTCACAATCCAATTTCGCAAATGTTTACAGACACTGACATCTTTTAAAAATACTGTGACCTAATGTAAAATTCCAGAGGAATACTTGCAAAGTGACCAGGTTACGTCACATTAGGGTAAGAGTGCATTTCTTGCTACCTATTTATCACCTTCAACGTAAATTGTATAAAAAAAAGAAAAATTCTTCTTGACATGCTGATGTTTTGCAGCTGCATAACCACAAAGATCTATAATGGTACCAGTATTTTCATCATACACAAATAATTTACCTATGCTTCTTTGGCTATTATGTATCACATACACTTTTGGAATTTCTTATAAATTTTACCCTTAAGGGCAAAAAATTTGTAAATGTGAGAGCCTGTACAAACAAATTATAGTATTAATCACACAAAGTATAATTTGGCAGAAATGTTTGTGATCCAACAATCCATAATTTATTTTTGGCTGCTTTTCTTGACTACAGACACTCCTCACTTAATGACTGAGTTCCATTCCTATGACTAGGTTATTAAAGCGAAGCTCCAGGCTCTTTCAGAAAAAGTTAAAAGTCAGTAGCACAAATACTATAGCTGCTGACTTTTAATATTAGGACACTTACCTGTCCACAAATCCAGCATTGTCTTCACCCCAGCCGATTTTTCAATTGGCTGTCGGGTGCTGCCGCCGCTATCTTCACTCCCATCACAGCCCATTCCGTACTGCGCATGCTCAAAGCGCGCTGCACTTTGTGAATGACCCGGCAGCAGGGGAAGAAAGAGGGGGTCGCTCTGGCGAGATCAGCCGGAAGCGGGAGTGAGTACCTGTCAAAACCAGCTACCCGCCCCCCCCCCCCCTTCCCCCCAAAAGGTTCCAAATGTGTGCACAGTTTGGGAACATATGTAGCAAGCTCAAGAGGTGCAGGTCAAAGTCTATACCAGGTCTGGTAAAACCAGAACATTTAACCTAGTAGACAGTCTTATTTATGGTGCTTCCAAATATACCATGTTAACCTAATAAAACCACTGAAAGAATTGTGTGGCTGTTTTAAAAAAAGTGACCTTTAAGTATCAGGTCATGACAAAAGGGATGCAAGAGGCTAGGGTGTCAGAGACCCTGTCTGCTACTCAGTTTTAGGGGGTGATAGAGATCATGCAGAAAAATCAAGAGGAAATTTCAGAATTACTTGGTTGAACTTAAGAATTTTGTCATGAGCTCAGAAAAAAAGACAGGGGTCAGAGAGACATCAAACAAGGTCAAGTGTTCATCCCTAAGCTGGGTGGAAGTCTAAGGATCTGCAGCGACGTCAAGAAATGAAATATTTTTTTTAGAGATTGTCAGAAGCTACTATAGGTTTGTGCCCAACTTTGCTAATATAGCAGCTCCATTTATTGTTCCCACTAAAGAGAGCAAGTCTACCATTTTGAAATGGAATATGTAAAGGATCAATTTTAACCACTCCCAACTTCAGTCAAGAATTTCTTGTAAAAACATGCCTTTGATGTTATCCAGGGTATATCCTGGATACATTGAGGAGAGGATGTCTACCGATCCAAAATTCAAACTAGGAGACCATGTGGAGGACAGTGGCTCTTCCCTTATTGAAAATATTAAGTATGGTAACAGGAAGTCCCAGTCCTTTCCATCTTCATTAACCAATTGTTTATTTATATCATCAGGGTCCTATTGAACTGTTCTACTAGCCCATCAGTTTGGGGTGGTACATTGAGGTATATAAGTGAGTCATTTTCAGCATCCAACACAGCTCTTTGGTTACCTTGAACATGAAAAGCAGGGCTGCTGATAGAAATTGCGGGGCCCCGTACAGACTACCTGACAGCCCACCAAAAAAAACATTAAAACTTTTTTTTCGATAAAAATACAATAAAATTATTACTAGCAGACACAAATACAACATAACTCACAGAATTGTTGCTAAATCTAAAAGATGAAACTGAGTTGATAAATAAATCTCTGTGTGTGAATGAGGTTTTGGGGCTCAAGCACATGGGTGCTGTGGTCTGTGAGTCAGTGGTTCATTTACTGTATGTAAATGTATGTATGTAAACTAACCTAAAAAACAGATCTCTCCAGCCGTGTGCTGTCACTACTAAGAGGGATTTTATCTTCATCTGGTTTCTTGGGTTCCAGTCGTTTGGTCAAATTGCTATGATGGTCACAGCACAGCTCTATGTCATTCATTGAGAGCGCAGTGCACATGTGTTGGTGCTATAACCAGCTGCTACGTTTAGGAGATATTCACTGTACCTACATGTAAGCCCTATTATAAGCTTACCTGTAGATACAAGATAAAAAATGGAGTTTACTCCTGCTAGATCATTTAATAAATGGTTAAATAGAAGGAGTTGATACATGGATGCAGAGGGAACTGACAGTGTACGGGAGAAGAAGCAAAGCTGCATAGGTCAGGAAGCAGTCTGGGGGAGAGGAGTGGGAAGCCTAACTACATAAAGCACACTAAACTGCACTGGGACAAGATAACAGGCAGTTATGGAACTGGTGTAACAGTAAATTCTTCACCCCATGGGAATGCAGCTGATCAGCTATGACTGTGTCAGTGTAAAATATAGAATATCTCTAATATTCTAATCTCTTTAGGCGTTTTCGATTTGATTAGCATTGATAGCCAGACTGACTTTAAAAACAAAGTGTGAGTTTATTCAAACACACTTGACATCAACAATACAATGTAAAAGGTATAACAGTTCAGTTCAGTGTAGGTCAAAAATATGAAGAATAAAAACAATAATTCATGGAAAAATGTGTTCAGTTTGAAGACATGGCTGTATAGACAAATGTGATCCTCAGAGTCGTCCTTCAGTGTCAAATGTCTAGTTAGAAGCAGGAAATGACGTTGCTAGGTTTCAGAGAGCAAAACACCTGCTTAGGTTGTCAAAAAGGACTATCAATAGATTTGTGTGGAGCAGAAGTAATGTGTGTGATCTTCCTTGGTCTGAGTGTCTGTGTGCTCTAGTCTCAATCAAGGTCCGAATCGCCTGACAATTTATCTTACATGTATACGTCATGAACTTCCAATACTCCAAGCCTTGTATGGCATCCATAACTTCTGCTAACGTCAGTTATTCTATACAAGAGGAGGTACTAAGCCCATAAAGTCATAATTCCTAATATGTATATGACCAAAAAGCTGATTAGTCTTGAACTACTTTGATTGACAAGCCCACATGTAACACTCTATTCTTGTACGTCTAATGTGGCTGATGTCGTGTAAACCATATAACCATCATTTATCTTACACAAAAGTAACACATATAACCAACTTATACGACTTGTATAACTTTAAGTAAATACATACAAATACGATTAATTATGACTGGGATTACACTAATCCTAACATTATTTAAACTAATATATGCTATTCCTAGTATTACACATGGATCCTATTCTTGACTTCCATGACATACTATCCCACAGATACCTTATATGTCATCTTCCAACTAGCTACATACTCCAGAATCTGACATTTTACTGTCTCAGCTCAGATGAAGAACTCCATTGTTAATCACTGGATCAAGGTCATTCACACATATAATACTATGATTAATCATAAAATCACATATATTTTGCAAGCTTGCTGTGAATATAATATAATTTCAATAAGTGCCGAATTATGAATTTGGAATAAATATTTAACAATTCCCCCTGAATTATGATTAATCATACTAAAATAATAAATCCACACAAAACATTCGTATCTCATTTACACAACCTTGTATCAAATGATCGAACACAATATTCTTCAGAACTGAACCAGCCAGAAATAACTCTCCTTCTAAACTCTTCTCCTAACTTTAGCTCCTCTTGGATCTAACTATTCAAATTTCTAAAATAATTATATAAAATAATGAATAATAATGGTAATAATAATAATAATTCAATTATGTAATATTATATTTCCATATTTGTGCCTAAATAGTATTTTAGCTCTTTGGAAATATACTTGTCATAACTTCCTAATTTTCTTCTTTTTTAAGAGTGATATATTTTCTTAACTTATTAACAAAGGATGTCCTATTAACTAGAATGATAGTGAAGTTTTAACCTAAAAATATTCAATATATGAATAAGGAAAAATAAAATAAAAATAAAAAAAAATAATAATGATAATCTTAACTTAATATGAACATTAGTTTCAAAATAATTGGATAATTAAAAATGTATATGTGGAAAAAAATAATAATGTTTCAGTCCTTATTTTTATCTGTAATAGATAAAGTTTCTTTTGATGAATCCTTTCTTCATGTAATGTTTATGAAATATGTTCTTCTTTAATGTTCTCTTAGGTTAGAAAAACCTTGTGTTTAAGATAAAACAGTCATAAATATGAAGTATAAATCGTTCGTCCAATCTTCTTCTCGAAAAGATCTCTTCTTCAACTTTGAATTTCTTGATATTATCTTTGCGCTTCTTAGGAGCTTATTATCCTCCATATTTATTTGGTTTTAAATGCCTAGTGCATGTTATTCATACTAATTACATTTAATAATTTACTTTCAGTGCTTTCAAATGTTTATAATAAAATCCCTTGTGCTAAAATTATATAGATATTCTCCAGTGCATAAAATTATATAAATATTCTCCAGTGCATAAAGTTTTAAAAAAATTCTCATTAATAAATAAAATATTTCTTACAAGTGATGTAAATATGTGCTATAAACAATCCTTAAATATATCAAAATTTGTTAAAATAAAGTGCCAGTGATAAATTATGTGCTTATAAATTTCCAATAATTAAATAATTCAAAAGTGAAAAAGTGCCAAAGTGTCCTTATATATATAAATAAAATGGTGTATATTCAGACGCCTTTTCTTTCCCAAAATTCATGCAGGTGCTCTTCCATGCAGTGGCCACTAGGTGTCCTAAGCGCTCACCTCAATTGGCTTTATAACCAGCTTTGTATGGTATCATATGTAATGTTTCCTCCTTTTCTATGGTTGATGGGTCCGGTCACTAATTCTCACACTTATCCCTTTTAACACGATATTCCAGGGGGTGTGTGTGGAGCCTTTGAATCTCCAAAATAAATGGGGCCACAATAGTGAGGTACCGTTTGGTGATTTTATTAAAAGAGATTAAAAATAACAGACTCACATTTTCCTTCGTCTTTGCCAATGCATAACAATTGTAATGTCGCTACGTCACTTCCGGTTTGGCGTCCTACGCGTTACGCTGCGTGCCCACACAGCTTCTTCCAGGGATACCTTGCCTACCGTTGTGACGCTCTATTTATATCACTGAAGCCGGAAATAAGCTTTCCGCCATATTTGTTGTTTATATAAGCTTTAATAAGAACCGGAAGTGGTGCTATGGCCATTTTCTTGGAGTCTATTACAACATCGTTCCCCTTACTCTCTTTTTCTCACTCTACATCTATAAATAATAAACTAATATTGCATATTCCCCTTTACCATTAAAATCCTTTTATTCATTGTAATAACGTTAAAATCCATGTCTAAAACCCAAATTAATCTAAATAAAAACCGGAAGTGATGTATCGGCGAATCCATATACCAAATGATATAATATTGTATACAATCACTATGCAATTATATGAATCATTATACATTCCATTTAGTGTATTATTATTCTTCTATATCTTAAATCTACCCTTAGCCTTATAATGACCTGTTATTATTGTATTATATTTCATCTTCACCTACTTTTACTATGCTCCATTTATATTATTATTATATCCAACTTTTTTTCTTATTTCTTATTTTTGTCAAACTTATGTATACTCTTACTTCTTTTCTTGTATATATTAGGACTTTTTTGGGGTATATTTTCTCTACGTTCTTCGTCCACTATTTTATAAAACCTAAAATTTAAAAGATTAAAATCTTCCTCTAAAATAATTTTCTAAAAATTACTTATAAAACAATTCACATCAAATTCAATATTTAACCCATTTGGTGTTAAACAATCCAGTGTGTGAATCCAGTATGATTCCCTTTGACTTAACGTACGGATTTTATGACTTCCTCGCCAATGCCTCTTGTATGGTTCAATTGCCCAAAATTTCAGATGTGTGGGGTCCCTTCGATGGTATTTATCAAAGTGCCTGGATACACTGTGTTTATCATAACCATTTTCAATGTTTTTCACGTGTTCCTTTATCCTGATTCTTAGTAATCTCTTGGTGCGGCCTACATACTGTAGACCGCAACTGCACTCTAGACCATAGACTACTCCTTCTGTATTGCATCCTATGAAATCTCTTATTTTGTATATTGTGTTCGTTCTTGTGGATTTAAATTCATCTATTTTTCCTTTTGGTTTTTTTGTGTGGAGGCATGCATAACATCTTTTGCATGGATAAAATCCCTTTCCTGTAAAAAATGTAAAATGTGCTTTAGGTGGATCCATAACTGTTTTCACTATCATGTTTCTGATGGTTGGTGTCCGTTTATATACAAATGCTGGGTGTTCCGGTAATGTGTTCTTCAAGTGTTTGTCTCTCTTTAAGATGTGCCAATGTTTTTTTCTAATTTTCTCCACTTTCTTGTGTTGCATACTGTACTCCATTACTATAGGTAATTTTTCCATAAATTTACTCTGAGTTTTGTTTTTATCTTCTAATAGATTTTTTCTTTCAATCTTTTTGACTTCATTAATCTTTTCTGTTATAAATGTTGTTTCATAGCCCTTTTCTATAAATCTTTTGCCTATAATATCTGCCTGTTGTTCAAAATCTTGGTCCTTTGTGCAGTTTCTTTTTATTCTTAGGAGTTGTCCTTTTGGGATGTTGAATAGCCAATTATTGTGATGACAACTGTTTATTGGCAGGTAACTGTTTTTATCTACTTCCTTAAAATGTGTCTTTGTGATGATCCTTCCATTTTCTTGTGTGATAGCTAGATCTAAATATTTTACTTCCAGATTGCTTATATCCCATGTCAATCTAATGTTCTTATCATTTTCATTTAATTTATTTAAAAATTTAATCAAAGTTTTTTTATTCCCTTGCCATAAAATCAGTCCGTCATCTATAAATCTCTTGTATAAAATCATTTCCTCTGGGTTGTTGTTAAAAATATTGTCTTCTTCCCACTGTGACATAAAAATGTTGGCGACACTTGGAGCAAATTTCGAACCCATGGCTACTCCCACTTTTTGGTAATAATAAGTTTTCTTGTACCAAAAATAATTTTTCTTCAGGCAGAAATCCAGGCTTTTAATTATAAATTTTCTTTGCTTACATACCAAATTAGTGTATTTCCTTAATGCCCATTTCACTGCTTCACATGCTTCAGTATGGTTTATAATGGTGTACAATGCTGCGACATCGATGGTTGCCATATATACATTCCTATCAAAATGAGGTAGATTTTCAATTATTTGAAGAATGTGTTTAGTGTCTCTCACATAAGCTGTTGTGGCTGGTATTATCGGTTGTAAAAACGTGTCTATATATTGGCCTAATCTTGCTGTTAAGGACTCTATTCCATTGACTATCGGTCTTGGGGGTGGGTTTTCTCTGTTCTTATGTAATTTTGGGATTGTATATATGATTGGGGTTCTGCATGCCTCTGGTGATAAATATTTAGCTTCTTTCTTCGTTAACACTTCTTTTTTTAAACCAAGATGAATTAATTTTTCCAATTCCTTTTTATATTTTCCAAGAGGATTACTCGATAGTATTTCATATGTGTTTTCATCTCTTAACATTTCCATCATTTGTTCTTCATATTGTTCTTTCGTTACAATCACAATTCCTCCTCCCTTGTCCGCCGGTCTTATGACTATGTCTTTCCTCTTTTTCAATTTATTGAGGCCTGATTTCATTGCTCTGGATTCTTCATATTTGTTTATTTTCAAATTTTTCACATCTTCTAAAACCAAATCCTTAAAAACACTTATATATTTATTGTCTGTGTTCTGTGGGTTAAAAACTGATTTATTACGTAAAGTGCTGTGTTGGATATCATCTTTATCTGAGGTAGTTGTTGTTTGTCTTACTGATTGTCTGGCTGTAGTGGTCGTTGTATGTCTAACCGGATTGCTTAAAATATACTTTTTTACATTCAGTTGTCTCACATATTTCTGAATGCCTATATATGTGCCAAATCTGTCTAAATTTTTCTTTGGGGCATATTTCAAACCCCTATCTAAAACAGTCAATTCTTCTTGTGTTAAAGTTTTCTCACTCAAATTGAATACCCCTTGTCCTATTTGTTTCTTTTCCTTTTGTTTTCTCTTTCTTCCTCTACTTCCTCTCTTTTTTCCGTGCTGTTTTTTTGATTCTTTGGTTCTTCTTTCTTTTTTGGTGTGTGAGTGTTCTGGCCCTTCTCTAAAAAAGGCCTGCTTTGTTCTTTTTCTTTTTTTTGGGGTTGTTCTTTACTTCTCTCTTCTTCTCTATATTGATTTTGGGATGCTCTTCTATCTTCTTCCATCACCAGAGGCATGCAGAACCCCAATCATATATACAATCCCAAAATTACATAAGAACAGAGAAAACCCACCCCCAAGACCGATAGTCAATGGAATAGAGTCCTTAACAGCAAGATTAGGCCAATATATAGACACGTTTTTACAACCGATAATACCAGCCACAACAGCTTATGTGAGAGACACTAAACACATTCTTCAAATAATTGAAAATCTACCTCATTTTGATAGGAATGTATATATGGCAACCATCGATGTCGCAGCATTGTACACCATTATAAACCATACTGAAGCATGTGAAGCAGTGAAATGGGCATTAAGGAAATACACTAATTTGGTATGTAAGCAAAGAAAATTTATAATTAAAAGCCTGGATTTCTGCCTGAAGAAAAATTATTTTTGGTACAAGAAAACTTATTATTACCAAAAAGTGGGAGTAGCCATGGGTTCGAAATTTGCTCCAAGTGTCGCCAACATTTTTATGTCACAGTGGGAAGAAGACAATATTTTTAACAACAACCCAGAGGAAATGATTTTATACAAGAGATTTATAGATGACGGACTGATTTTATGGCAAGGGAATAAAAAAACTTTGATTAAATTTTTAAATAAATTAAATGAAAATGATAAGAACATTAGATTGACATGGGATATAAGCAATCTGGAAGTAAAATATTTAGATCTAGCTATCACACAAGAAAATGGAAGGATCATCACAAAGACACATTTTAAGGAAGTAGATAAAAACAGTTACCTGCCAATAAACAGTTGTCATCACAATAATTGGCTATTCAACATCCCAAAAGGACAACTCCTAAGAATAAAAAGAAACTGCACAAAGGACCAAGATTTTGAACAACAGGCAGATATTATAGGCAAAAGATTTATAGAAAAGGGCTATGAAACAACATTTATAAAAGAAAAGATTAATGAAGTCAAAAAGATTGAAAGAAAAAATCTATTAGAAGATAAAAACAAAACTCAGAGTAAATTTATGGAAAAATTACCTATAGTAATGGAGTACAGTATGCAACACAAGAAAGTGGAGAAAATTATAAAAAAACATTGGCACATCTTAAAGAGAGACAAACACTTGAAGAACACATTACCGGAACACCCAGCATTTGTATATAAACGGGCACCAACCATCAGAAACATGATAGTGAAAACAGTTATGGATCCACCTAAAGCACAATTTACATTTTTTACAGGAAAGGGATTTTATCCATGCAAAAGATGTTATGCATGCCTCCACACAAAAAAACCAAAAGGAAAAATAGATGAATTTAAATCCACAAGAACGAACACAATATACAAAATAAGAGATTTCATAGGATGCAATACAGAAGGAGTAGTCTATGGTCTAGAATGCAGTTGCGGTCTACAGTATGTAGGCCGCACCAAGAGATTACTAAGAATCAGGATAAAGGAACACGTGAAAAACATTGAAAATGGTTATGATAAACACAGTGTATCCAGGCACTTTGATAAATACCATCGAAGGGACCCCACACATCTGAAATTTTGGGCAATTGAACCATACAAGAGGCATTGGCGAGGAAGTCATAAAATCCGTACGTTAAGTCAAAGGGAATCATACTGGATTCACACACTGGATTGTTTAACACCAAATGGGTTAAATATTGAATTTGATGTGAATTGTTTTATAAGTAATTTTTAGAAAATTATTTTAGAGGAAGATTTTAATCTTTTAAATTTTAGGTTTTATAAAATAGTGGACGAAGAACGTAGAGAAAATATACCCCAAAAAAGTCCTAATATATACAAGAAAAGAAGTAAGAGTATACATAAGTTTGACAAAAATAAGAAATAAGAAAAAAAGTTGGATATAATAATAATATAAATGGAGCATAGTAAAAGTAGGTGAAGATGAAATATAATACAATAATAACAGGTCATTATAAGGCTAAGGGTAGATTTAAGATATAGAAGAATAATAATACACTAAATGGAATGTATAATGATTCATACAATTGCATAGTGATTGTATACAATATTATATCATTTGGTATATGGATTCGCCGATACATCACTTCCGGTTTTTATTTAGATTAATTTGGGTTTTAGACATGGATTTTAACGTTATTACAATGAATAAAAGGATTTTAATGGTAAAGGGGAATATGCAATATTAGTTTATTATTTATAGATGTAGAGTGAGAAAAAGAGAGTAAGGGGAACGATGTTGTAATAGACTCCAAGAAAATGGCCATAGCACCACTTCCGGTTCTTATTAAAGCTTATATAAACAACAAATATGGCGGAAAGCTTATTTCCGGCTTCAGTGATATAAATAGAGCGTCACAACGGTAGGCAAGGTATCCCTGGAAGAAGCTGTGTGGGCACGCAGCGTAACGCGTAGGACGCCAAACCGGAAGTGACGTAGCGACATTACAATTGTTATGCATTGGCAAAGACGAAGGAAAATGTGAGTCTGTTATTTTTAATCTCTTTTAATAAAATCACCAAACGGTACCTCACTATTGTGGCCCCATTTATTTTGGAGATTCAAAGGCTCCACACACACCCCCTGGAATATCGTGTTAAAAGGGATAAGTGTGAGAATTAGTGACCGGACCCATCAACCATAGAAAAGGAGGAAACATTACATATGATACCATACAAAGCTGGTTATAAAGCCAATTGAGGTGAGCGCTTAGGACACCTAGTGGCCACTGCATGGAAGAGCACCTGCATGAATTTTGGGAAAGAAAAGGCGTCTGAATATACACCATTTTATTTATATATATAAGGACACTTTGGCACTTTTTCACTTTTGAATTATTTAATTATTGGAAATTTATAAGCACATAATTTATCACTGGCACTTTATTTTAACAAATTTTGATATATTTAAGGATTGTTTATAGCACATATTTACATCACTTGTAAGAAATATTTTATTTATTAATGAGAATTTTTTTAAAACTTTATGCACTGGAGAATATTTATATAATTTTATGCACTGGAGAATATCTATATAATTTTAGCACAAGGGATTTTATTATAAACATTTGAAAGCACTGAAAGTAAATTATTAAATGTAATTAGTATGAATAACATGCACTAAGCACCTTTTAAGCGCGGTACTCCCCCCTGTTATAAATTTCTGAATTGCGTAGGTTACCAATAACAGTACCTGCAGCTTTAAAGGAATTTAGGATTCATATAGAGTGACAGCGCGAGAATTTCACCAACCCAATATGGTTTTAAATGCCATTCTGTAAAAGAAATGCAGTATCATTGCTTTGGCATAAACAATTTACATTATTCTTTTACCCCTTTTTTTTCTTTTTCCAACAAATGTTAAAACATTATGGGACAAAAGTTTCATGAATTTGTAAAACTATATGTGAAAAAATACTTTATATGTTTCTTCAAGAAAAACTTCTGTATGAAATGTACTTTACTCATTCTGTCTAAGATGCCCTAAACTATAATACAAATATCCTATGAAGTTTAGGTGTGACAGAACGCAACATCTCCTTTTGGTCATGACACAAAATCTTGTTTTCACAAACAAAGAAAGGTTTTGTATCACCCCAGAGAAGACAATGGACTATGCCTTTGTTCTCATCTCTATAAATTTAGAAATATGCGTAACTGTTTTCTGTGTTGAAGCATTTATTCTAGTGTTAGACTGTTCTGCAGTAACAAGTACTGGCTCAATACCTTTCTCAGCTCTTATGCTGGAAACACGAGGTACAGACTTCTCAGATACAGCTGTACAAACATGTGCTTGTGTGCTTAGCTGAAAATGTCTTGTTACACCTATCTGAGTGTTTTTAGATGAAAATGTTCTAATCCATTGAGGATATATTTCTCGATATTTTCCATCTTTCTCAAAAATATCTTTTAGTGAACAATCAGATGTCTCTAAAATTATCTTGTTTGATTTCACTGTGCTCTCTGTAGCTTTAATTGCATAGTAAACACTTAGCAGTTGCTTTACATCTGTCTCAAAAGTTTTTTCCAAAAATGATAAAACTCTGGAGAAATAGGCAATTATTTTCTCCTTACCATCTTTTAGTTGAGACAACTTTACTGAGATTGCATTTTCAGATACATGAGTTTTCAAAACAAAAGGTACTTCAGAACAAACCTCAATTGTACTTAACATTGGAGCATTCTGCAAACCTTTTTTCAACACGTCAAAAGCGCATTTCTCATTTGGACCCCATTGGTCAACTACATTACCTTTATTCCTCAAAAGATTATATAGTGGATTAGCTTTCTCTGTGAAATTGTTTAAAAATTCTCTACAATTATTTATTTTATTCAAAAACTGATGCAATGCGTTTTGAGTTGTTGGAGTTGGGATAGAAGTAATATCTCTAATTGTTTCTTGCAACAACTGTCTCTTTCCTTGACTAATTTGCATGTGAAGGTATTTCACCTGACTTTTCATCAGCTGAACTTTTGCCGTGTTTAATTTTAGACCTGCAAGTTGTAACAACGTAAACAACTCAGACAAAAGAGCAATATGTTCATCAATATTCTCAGTACTCAGCAGAATCATATCCACATGCTGAAAAATACATTCTGGCCTTGAAAATTTTGACAATATTTTTGCTATAGTTTCATGAACTACACCATCACCAATACCTAGGCCAGGTATTAATCGAGTGAACGTATAACTCTCTTTGTTGAATGTGAACGCAAGTTTGTATTGACAACTTTTAGTTAAAGGGATTGAAAAATGACTGTTAGAGATTTCTAATACCGAAAACACTTTAGCTTTGGTATCCAAATTTAGCTTTAAGTTAGATTTATCAGGAATGACCACATTATTTGTGACATGTTTGTTCAATGTCGTTAGGTCAACTGATAAAGAATATGAATTGTCAGTTTTTTGATAGGCCAAATACTATTATTTACCACTGATTGTGCTTTCTTTACAATTCCTAGTTGTTCAAACTCTTGAATAATGGCAGAAAGTGGACCAATTGATTCTAGTGGTAACTCATACTGATTATGAGGTTCTGGATCTTTTCCTTCAATATTCAGTTCAGTATTTTTCAAAGTCCCTATGTCATTTTTGAACTTTGACCACAAACATGGAAAACGTTGTACCACTTCCTTTAAAGCACAATTGCCATCAGTATTAGGCCATTTTTGTTCTGAGGACATATCAGTAATGGAACCAACATTACTGTACACAGAGGGATCTATTAGCACTGATTTGGGCCTAGATGGATCTTTTCAAATACTTTTATTAGCCAAATCAATCACCCACTTTTGTTTGTTGATTACATCACTGCCAAGTATATTCTCTGCACCGTGACAAAACCAAATGTCAATGTTAGTTTTAACTTGTCCGGGCACTTCAAATGTTACATTAGACACCTGTCTAGCAGTGGATTTACTTGTATTTTTAAAACCCATAATATGACATATAGGGGTATTTGGTTTCACAGGTATGTTTTCTCTGGTTAGGCTAATCTCAGCTCCGCTATCAATGAGAAAATTCATTTTTTTTACCATTTAGCAAACCTTGTATATGTGGTCTACCATTCTCATCCAATATAATTGGTGCAACATACTCTAATGGTAGAGAAATTGAAGGTCGATGTGATTCTAATTTTGGCAATGGCAATAAACCATCTCTGTCAGTGACAGCTCCTTTTGCCATGTTGCCTGGACTGCTGTGAACAGTTAAATTACTGATCTGTTTGACTTCGGTGGCATAAGGCAATTCAGCCAAAAATATATCTTGACATAATAAAGCAGGTTGTTCAAAAACTGCTTTTTCATTCTCCATGTCTTGAAGGTTTATTTGTGAGTCTCTCTTAAGTTTACAACAATGTTTTTTCATATGGCCAACTTTATGACAGTAAAAACATGTGATAGACTCTCCTTGTCTCACTTGCCTACAGCTGTCGTCATCATTCTCGCTGAGATCTGTAGTATCTGACATGTCTCCAGTCAGACTATTGTCGTCACATTGAATCATAGCTACCTCATATGTGAGATTGCTCTGTTTCAATTGTCTCCTAACTTTATCAATGAAGCTTACTATATCGTTCAAATTTTGTCGTTCCTGTACTATGGCTAATGAAGTTGGGTCAAGGTAATTGAACTTTTTCACAAATGAATGTATCAATCCAGTGTCGTTGTCATCGTCTACACCCAAAATCATTTTATATGCTTTGCAAAATTTAATCTTAAATTCAAACGGATCTTCGTCTACAGTAGTTTGTAATAATTCTAACATTTCTATGGATGGTACTTCTTCACCAGTCGTACATAGCAGCAATTGTTGCAATCTGTCCATTGCGTCACTATGTCTCTCCTGACCTTGGTCATCAGCAACAGGAGACTTTGTTAACCGTTGAGCATACTGTGCTGGCAACCAGAGATAGAATATATGATTGCGCTGTTCGTCTATCAGATTGTATCTGTCAGTGTATGACTCAAATACATCTGCGTTGTGAAACGCATTCAAATTCAAATTATATGGTGGGATATCATTTAAAACTTTCATTAGTTGGTCATGTATTTGCAACTTTAGTTTTGCAGTTCTACATAATAAGTTTTTATGTTTAATCTCTGTTTCGTCATCAGCATCAACTTTCTCATTTTCCGAACTTTGAGGAATATAAGAAGGTTGAGCTTTTGACTTGCATTCAGTCTTTTTGTCACCTGTTGTTATTACAGCAATCTGTCTACTGTCATTCTGTAGTTGTAACAAAAGATTTGTTTTTGAGTCAATTTGTTCCTCAAGATCCTCTATATAACTACAGAAGATTTCACAGTTTGGACAGTTAAGAGAGTCTTGGGACAAATTTTCATGTATTCCTGTGTTCTGTACATTGTTAGTCTCTGTCTGATTTAACGTGCAAACATTTTTGGCAGGTATAGTAATAACCATCTTATTAAATATTCTTACTAACTGTAACACATTATTTATCTTTTTTCGTAACTTGTGCATAATAAACCTGGATTTGTCAATCTTTGTATTGGCCTGTAAACATTCATTGTACATATATTCCCATAAGTGACTGTCATTTGGATAAAAAGACACATCTTTAAATGCTAGCTTGCTTTCTCTAGCTAAGTCATCAATAAATTCCATAATTTTTTTACTCACCGTGATCAGAAGATTTCCTCGTCTTCAGTCGGCTCAATCACTGGACGTCTTGTCCACATCTGATGGATCAAACGCCTTTTTCTTTCTAGGTTCTTTGATCGTTGATTCCCCGAGACTTGGCAATCATGAAATCGTGTAAGTCTCCCCCCTTTTGGCAGGCATTGGGGATGACGACTATGGCTGGCTTGCCAAATGTAAAATATAGAATATCTCTAATATTCTAATCTCTTTAGGCGTTTCGATTTGATTAGCATTGATAGCCAGACTGACTTTAACCGCTTCCATACAGAGCAGTTAGACCCCCTTCCTGCCCAGACCAATTTTCAGCTTTCAGCACTCTCACACTTTGAATGACAATTGCTCAGTCATGCTACACTGTAACCAAACAAAATTTTTATCATTTTTTTCACACAAATAGAGCTTTCTTTTGGTGGTATTTGATCACAACTGGGGTTTTTTTTTTTCGTGATATAAGCAAAAAAAGAGCAAAAATTTTGCAAAAAAACACTTTTTTTTAGTTTCTATTATAAAATTTTGCAAAAAATTAATTTTTCTTCATACATTTGGGCCAAAATTTATACTGCTACATATCTCTGGTAAAATTAACCCAAATTAGTGTATATTATTTAGTCTGTGTGAAAGTTATTGAGTCTAGAAGCTATGGTACCAATTACTGAAAATTGATCACACCAGATGTACTGATGGCCTATCTCCTTTCTTGAGGCCCTGAAATGTCAGGACAGTACAAATACCCCCCAAATGACCCCTTTTTGTAAAGTAGACAGTCCAAGGTATTTAGTAAGAGGCATGGTGAGTTTTTTGAAGTTATAATTTTTTCCCACAATTCTTGGGAAAATGAAGAAAACATTTTTTTTTCTTTTTTTTTCCCAAAACGTTGTCAATTTATAAGCTATTTCTAACACATAGCATGTACACAGCAAAAATGACACCCCAAAATTCATTCTGCTACTCCTTCTGAGTATGATGATACCACATGTGTGAGACTTTTACACAGCCTGGCCACAAAAAGAGACTCCACGTCCAAGTAGCACCATAAGGCGTTTTAGGAGCATAAATACACATAAAACTTTCTTACTACCTATCACACTTTTCAAGGCCCTAGAGCAACAATACAATGGAAAAGTCCACAAAATTACCCCATTTTGGAAAGCAAACACTCCAACGTATATTCTATGAGGCATTATGGGTCCTTTGAACATGTCATTTTTTTCCACAAGTTTTTGGAAAATGTGGGAAAAAAATAAAAACTTTTTTTTTTACACAAAGTTGTCAATTTATAGGATATTCCTAACACATAGCATGTACATCGCAAAAATGACACCCCAAAATACATTCTGCCACTCCTCCTGAGTATGGCAATACCACATGTGTCAGACTTTTTCACAGCCTAGCCATATAGAGGGGCCTAAACATCCAAGGAGCATCATCATGCATCCTAGCCACTTGCCTAGGCCTATTTTTGACATTTGGTGTTTACAAGCTAAAATCAGTTGTTTTTGCTAGAAAACTACTTAGAACCCCAAAACATTATATATTTTTTTTAGCAGAGACCCTAGAGAATAAAATGGAGATTATTGCAATATTTTTTATCACACCGTATTTGCGCAGCGGTCTTCCAAACGCAATTTTTTGGGAAAAAAAATCAGTTTTTTTAATTAAAAAATAAGAAACCAGTAAAGTTAGCCCAATTGTTTTCCATAATGTGAAAGATAATGTTACGCCGAGTAAATAGATACCCAACATGTCATGCTTCAAAATTGCGCACGCTCACAGAATGGTGACAAATTTTGGTACTTAAAAATCCCCATAGGCGACATTTTAAAAATTTCTACAGGTTGCTATCTTAGAGTTACAGAGGAGGTCTATGGCTCAAATTATTGCTCTTGCTCTAACGATCGCGACGATACCTCACATGTGTAGTTTGAACACTGTTTACATATGTGGGCGGGGTTTCCGTATGCGTTCGCTTCTGCGCGCGAGCTCGCGGGGACACGGCGCTTTAATTTTTTTTTTTTTTTTTTTACTATTTATTTTATTTATTATTTTTTATTTTTACACTGTTTTTTTTTAAAAAAAAAAATTGATCATTTTTATTTCTATTGCAAGAAATGTAAACATTACTTGTAATAGAAAAAGGCACGACAGGACCTCTTTTTTGTGAGATCTGGGGTCATAAAGTCCTCAGATCTCACAAGTACACTAAAAGATAGAAAAAATAAAAAAAAAAAATTAAAAAAAAATTAAATAAAATGAAAAAAAAAAAAAGGGACCTTTAAACTGGTTGCTAGGCAACGACGTTTGCCGTAGCTCCGGTCCTCCAAGACCATAGAGTCGAGTGAGGGCAAGCTTGCCCTCACTCGACATCCTGTCTGTGAGGATCTGGGACCGGATCGTTTTCCCCGCTGCCGGCGGGTCCGGTAAGCGGGGAAAAGGACCAGAATGCAGCGGGAGGGGGGGGGCACCTCTTCCGCCACCCCGGAAGGGTGATCCCGCGGCGAATCTGCCGCTGGGACCACCCTTATCGGAAAGCCAACCGTCCACCGTTTAAAAAAATACCAGGGTTATGGCAGCTATCTGCTGCCATAACACCGGTATTTAGGTTTAAACGGACGACGTATGTTAACCTTTTTGGACTTAGACATGGTGGCTGTATGAAGGGTGACAGGTACTCGGGTACTTTGCTGGGCAGGTGACAGGTACTCTGGTACTGATGAGCAAGTGGCAGGTACTCGAGTACTCCGATAGGCAGGTGACAGGTACTCGGGTACTCTTATGGGCAGGTGACAGGCAGGTGATAGGTACTGATGAGTAGTACTGATACTGATAGGTGATACTGATACTGTACTGATGATGGGTATGGATGATCAGTACTGATACTAATAGGTGATAGGTACTGATGGGTACTGATGAGTAGTGATGGGTAATGATGAGCAGGTGGCAAGTACTCGGGTACTTCAGGTGTCAGGTACTCTGATGAGCAGGTGGAAGGTACTCGGGTACTCTGTTGGGTAGGTGACAGGTACTCGGGTACTCCGATGACGGGTACTCAAAGTACCAGAGTACCTGTCATCAGAGTACCCGAGTACCTGTCATCAGAGTACCCGAGTACCTGTCATCAGAGTACCCGAGTACCTGTCATCAGAGTACCCGAGTACCTGTCATCAGAGTACCCGAGTACCCGTCATCAGAGTACCCGAGTACCTGTCATCAGAGTACCCGAGTACCTGTCACCAGCCCATCAGAGTACCTGTCACCAGAGTACCCGAGTACCTGTCATCAGAGTACCCGAGTACTTGTCATCAGAGTACCCGAGTACCTGTCATCAGAGTACCCGAGTACCCATCATCAGAGTACCCGAGTACCCATCATCAGAGTACCCGAGTACCTGTCATCAGAGTACCCGAGTACCCATCATCAGAGTACCCGAGTACCTGTCATCAGAGTACCCGAGTACCTGTCACCAGCCCATCAGAGTACCTGTCATCAGAGTACCCGAGTACCTGTCATCAGAGTACCCGAGTACCCATCATCAGAGTACCCGAGTACCTGTCACCAGCCCATCAGAGTACCTGTCATCAGCCCATCAGAGTACCCGAGTACCTGTCATCTGAGTACCTGATGGGCTGGTGACAGGTACTCGGGTACTTTGATGGGCTAGTGACAGGTGCTCTTTATTGGGGGGGGGGGCAATCAGTGTGGTTGGGGTGCACTATGATTGGTAACTAGCTGTTACCACAATCTCCTCCTCACACAGGATCAGTATGTGAGGAGGAGAACACGGTGACAGCTAGTTACCGTGTTCTCTGATGACATTTGTGACCGGCTGTGATTGGACACAGCCGATCACGTGGTAAACAGCCAATTTCATTGGCTGTTTACCTTGATCGGGGTTGGGCTCAGTCCGAGGGACGAGCCTCACCCCCGATCGCCGCGCTGCGCGCCCCCGGGGGCGCGCAGTAGCGGGGAGATCCGGGCGCCGTCATATGACGTCGGCCCGGATCGAGAAAGGATTTGTGCCGACGTCATTTTACATGACGCGGTACGGAAGGGGTTAAAAACAAAGTGTGAGTTTATTCAAACACACTTGACATCAACAATACAATGTAAAAGGTATAACAGTTCAGTTCAGTGTAGGTCAAAAATATGAAGAATAAAAACAATAATTCATGGAAAAATGTGTTCAGTTTGAAGACATGGCTGTATAGACATGTGTGATCCTCAGAGTCGTCCTTCAGTGTCAAATGTCTAGTTAGAAGCAGGAAATGACGTTGCTAGGTTTCAGAGAGCAAAACACCTGCTTAGGTTGTCAAAAAGGACTATCAATAGATTTGTGTGGAGCAGAAGTAATGTGTGTGATCTTCCTTGGTCTGAGTGTCTGTGTGCTCTAGTCTCAGTCAAGGTCCGAATCGCCTGACAATTTATCTTACATGTATACGTCATGAACTTCCAATACTCCAAGCCTTGTATGGCATCCATAACTTCTGCTAACGTCAGTTATTCTATACAAGAGGAGGTACTAAGCCCATAAAGTCATAATTCCTAATATGTATATGACCAAAAAGCTGATTAGTCTTGAACTACTTTGATTGACAAGCCCACATGTAACACTCTATTCTTGTACGTCTAATGTGGCTGATGTCATGTAAACCATATAACCATCATTTATCTTACACAAAAGTAACACATATAACCAACTTATACGACTTGTATAACTTTAAGTAAATACATACAAATACGATTAATTATGACTGGGATTACACTAATCCTAACATTATTTAAACTAATATATGCTATTCCTAGTATTACACATGGATCCTATTCTTGACTTCCATGACATACTATCCCACAGATACCTTATATGTCATCTTCCAACTAGCTACATACTCCAGAATTATCTGACATTTTACTGTCTCAGCTCAGATGAAGAACTCCATTGTTAATCACTGGATCAAGGTCATTCACACATATAATACTATGATTAATCATAAAATCACATATATTTTGCAAGCTTGCTGTGAATATAATATAATTTCAATAAGTGCCGAATTATGAATTTGGAATAAATATTTAACAGTCAGGAAGCAATGGGGGAGAGGGATAAAAAAAATATACAGGCTGGAACAAGGAGTATAGGAAGCACTGCATGGAGAGAAACAAAGTTACAGAGATAACAAACTCAGGAGAAGAGCTAACATTAGAGCCAGGGCTGGGAGGGGGAGCCCACACTGGGAGGGGGATTAGTGAGGGACAACTTTTTCTTTCTCAGCAGATAAAAACTGGAAGCAGCGAGAGGGGGATAGATCAGCTTTCAGGTGCTGGAGAAAGATTTCTGTAAATGTCGCTCATTGCTAATCCCCCTCCCTATGTGGGTCCCCCTGTTTGCTCAGACCCCTACAAGAGGACTGGTGGTTCCCCCTATCAGCGGCCCTGATGAAAAATGTTCCTTGGCCTGTCAAAATGTTCTCAAAAATACAGGGACAACGTGGAACATCACTTTTGCTATAGATTAAGAGGGATTGCTTCTGTATACCAGTTGGCATAGTCAAAGGCTAGACATATTTGCTGGGGCCACCTGGTGGACTTCAGAGGTGGCACAACCAGTTTGTTAGCAATCCTCTCAAAAGTGACCTCAATTATAGACAAGGATACCGGTGAAAAAAGAAAATGTGGTTGAGGTGCATTAAATTGACATTCAGATATATATTTACAATACTCTTCAAATGCTTTGTAAATATTAGGCCAGAAAACTATTGCTTAATTCACTCTTTTGTTTTTTTCTACCCCTAAATGACTGCCCAACCCACGAGAATAGGTTGGATCCAACACACTTCTTTTGTGAGACTGGGGAACCACAGTCTGCTTCGCAACCTGCTCTCATTCATTTTCTCTGACAGTCCAACCATGGCTGATAGTGGGAGCTTGTTTGATTCCTCTGAGGTAGGTTTGTTAGTAGCCCCCTCATGTCAGACAGAATAGTAACACTGCCATGCCTCCAGCATAGGAAACGTACTCTGTTCTGTTGTTCTTATTGACTTTGTTTTGGGCTCCCCCCAGTGGCCAAACTGTAGTTTCCCATATTAGTACATAATTCTGTGTAGCAATACTTGTCCCTGAAAGGATCCCATTCTCCTGGGTTGTCCAAACTACGGCCCTCCAGCTGTTGCGGAACTACACGTCCCATGAGGCATTGTACATCTCTGACATTCACAGACATGACTAGGCATGATGGGAATTGTAGTTCCTGAACAACTGGAGGGCCATAGTTTCGACACCCCTGCCATTCTCCCATCATCCCTCACCCCTGAAGAGGAGAATACAGGTGCATCCTCGAAAGTCAGTCGTCATTTTGAGCCAGCATCTTGGACACATGTTGAGCGGCAGGTTCCCGCGAATCATCGTACCTGTACAGCGCTTCGCAGGAGCGATCGTGGGGGCGCGTGCACGCCACCAGAGACATGCCCATTCACCAGCGGAGAAGCTGATCCGCAGGACCGGCGGGCCCCGATTGCCATGGGGAACCCACGATCGCTCCCCATGGAGACAAAACAGCGGTCTGCTGTTGTAAATACAGCAGACCGTTGTTCTCTTAGCAATCATCACAGGGATCCTGTGTTCCTCCTATTTAAGAACACAGTTCCCTATGTTGATTTCATAAGCCCATCCCCCCACAGTTAGAAAACACCCCCTAGGCATACATTTAGCCCTTTGATCACCCCTGGGTTAACCCTCTTCCCTGCCAGTGTCATTAGTACAGTAACAGCGCATATTTTTAGCACTGATTACTGTAGTAATGTCACTGGTACCCCCAAAAGTTTCAAAAATGTCAGTTAGGTGACCAATCTATCATTTACTAGTAAAGAAAATAAAAAAATAAAAATGACATAAATTTTTCCCCTAGTTTGTAGACACAATAACTTTTGCGCAAACCAATCAAAACACGCTTATTGGGATTTTTTTTTTCACCAAAAAATGGCCTAAAATTATGAAAAATTTTGAGTTTTAATTTTTTTTTATTGGGAATGTTATATAGCAGAAAGTGAAAAAAATATATATTTTTTTCAGAATTGTAGCTCTTTATTTGTTTATAGCGCAAAAAATAAAAATCGCAGAGGTGATCAAATACCACCAAAAGAATGCTCTATTTGTAGGAAAAAAAGGACGTCAATTTTATTTGGGTATACACTACTGCGCAGTTGTCATTTAAAGTAACGCAGTGCCGAATTGCAAAAAATGGCCTGGCCATTAAGGGGGAAAATCTTTCGGTCCCGAAGCAGTTAACATGTAGCGAGGACAGTCCAGTGAAACAGAGTAAATGTGAGTGTAACTCCTTTATATTATCAAATTTTAATAAACACTTAATACTACACTATGATGAGATCCTCTCCTTTACTTCCTTGCTTTACATGGAGTCACAAGCCACTGGTAGAACAAGAGTGGGACCATTATAAGGAGACTGACACTGAGGCTAGGTTCACACTGATGTGAAATGGATACGGATTTCTCCGCATCCAATTCACATGACAGGAGACGGTGACTGGCTCTCAATAGAGCCGGTTCACACAGCCCTGGGACGGCCACGGTCCGCATTGGAAAAGGGTGCTGTGCACCTTTGGCTCCATTTTAGGTGTGAAATCAGGCAAAAATTCACACCTGATTCACATCTGAATTGGTGTAAGGGGACGCATCAGACCCCCTGCTGGGATCTGCTGCCACTTCAGTGTGAACTCAGCCTGAAGAAGGATAAGATCAGAGGAGGATTTAAAGAGGAAAATTTCATTTGCAGCCCATTTGCAATCCTGGATGATGCCATATGTGCTTGTTAGACTCCTCTAGCTATATAGCAGAGAGTCCATTCCTGCTAGTGAGTGCGGCCGCACCTGCGGGGAGTGCACCATCACTTTCATGGTGTTAATCTGCATCCACATTATCCACAAAAGCACAGAGCACTTTATACTTAGCTTGGCAGGCACATATTTTTGGACATACAGACCCTGTTAAAGGGATACCAGGAAACACATTTATATTCTACACATCAACTCTGGAGCCCCTCACCTTGTGTCTGTAAGAACCTAGGTGACACATATACACCATCCATGAACCTGCTATTCAGTGCCTTAGTGGAAAGCTTATCTAGAGATTTGTCTTCAGTTCCTACCATTAAAGTATGTAAAACAACATTTACATGTTCAGTACCTTATACTGCTTTGCAAAGAAAATTGTCCCCCACCCCAGCTTTTATAAACAACCATTTCTTTCAACATGATCTTGTGGCTGTAGACTAGCATCTGGTCTTTTCATTAAAGTGAATGTATGCCATTGCATGTGGACTCAATTCTGAGCCAGTGGACACACACAGTGCAGCTTGGCCCCACCCTGCTCTTTGCTCACTGGCTGTGATTGACAGCAGCAAGAGCCAACCTCCATGTCCAGTGAGGAGAGAGAGAAGTGTTCTTGGGCACAGTGTTGGATCGAGATCGGGTTTAGGTAAGTATAAGAAGGTCTCATACATGTATAAAATGTGAGCGGGGGCTGTGTCAAGTTGTTTTTAACATTTTCGCTCCCCAAACAATTTTAATTTAAATGTATATACCGTATTTTCCGGCGTATAAGACAACTTTTTAACCCAGGAAAATCTTCTCAAAAGTCGGGGGTCGTCTTATACGCCGGGTGTCATCTTACAGGGCGGATGCTGAAACTTCCGAGCCGAACTGGAGAATCCGCGGTCGCCGCTTACGGTGGGGGAGCTCAAAAACGGCCACGGCCGCATTCCCGTCGTATGCGGAGACCGTATGAAAGCAGTAGGGGGGGCGCTGTACAAGTACGGTAGAAGAAAATCCACTCACCAGGATTCGTGGAAAGAAGTGACTTAATGCGGTCCCGATGATGAGGTGAGGGAGCGCCTCACCGGGAAGGTGTAAATGAAGGGCAGAGTAAGCTGCAGGCGTCCGGGACGCCCGGGGTATGGAAAAAAGGGATAGAGCGGTGCTGTGCCCAGAAAAACGCGCCTTTTTCACCTGTCTGGCCCGCCCTTGTATCCTATTACCGTACCACCTTCTCTGCCTCTCAGGTCTCTCAGATCTTGCTCCTGAGGACTGCAGTAAAGCGGCGCAGGCACGCATGTGCGAGATCTGAGAGGCAGACGGGTGAAAGAGGCGTGTTTTTCTGGGCACATCGCTGGAAAAGTTTAATCCACTTGCACTGTTTTATGTTTACATGTTTGATGACAAACAGCCTTATGTTTATAAGTGACAGTTTTCCTGCTAAGTACCTGCATGTCATAAGCATTTGAATTAAAATTACCATATTGAAATCAAATCTGATGTTTTTTTAATTCTTATTTGGTGTGCATTGGAAGAGGAGTAGTCTTATATGGCGAGTATATCCCAAACTATATTTTAACTGGAAAAGTTGGGGGTCATCTTATACGCCCAGTCATCTTATACGCCGGAAAATACGGTATTCCTCTGTGGACTTTATATTTCTGAATAAAGTATCATATAGGTTTTTAGAACTTTTGTATGGTGTTACTGGATTGTCTCCAGATATATGATATAAATTATTATTTTATATATTATTGCGGAGTAGATTCTGACCCAGGTTTTTATTGGTTGGGTTTAGTGTGACAGTTTAATACATACTCGTGATTCTTTCCATTTTTGTACTTGTCTATAGAACTGCATGGGAATTAGAGGATTTTTGGATTTAGTATTGTTCAATTACAGTGGTGTCCAGGCTGAAAAAAAAGTACAGTTTTACAAAATGCAGCAGTAGGCAGTAATTGGAACTATCCTTAATAAATTTAATTTTACATGGCAAATGGCAAAAAAAAAACATTTTTTTCCCAGAAACCTAAACTGTGCTAATGAATCTCCCTTAGTTTGTCAAACGTTAGATTTAGAATAGGTCTTCTTTAAACAAAGTTAATGCAAAGAATTTATATCAGCCCAGATTAAGAAGTATGAGCTCATACTCGCATGTTCAAAAAAGAACAAATAACATAATGATAAAGGAATTCAACCTTGATATTTACCTACTGAACTTCTTTTGTATTTTCATCAATTGTAATTTTTTCCATGGAAAACATTTGACGGTTCTTATGGAATTTGTTTTCTTTTTTTTTCTGACTGCAAAGGAAACAATAATATTTTTGAAAGAAATTCTACATTGTCTACTTAACTAGTTTGAATTCATTTACTATAATCCGGTTTTTGAATCTGTATTTTCCTTCAATAATAGTGTATGTTTTATGCTGCATGCAAACTGTTAGTAAAGTAAAAAAAAGAGGAAAGTACACGGCCAGTAAGTATGAACACCACTTCAAATTGTTACTAAATCCAGGACCCTGCATTCACTATACCTGATCTCCCTGTAACGTACCTGGTGGTGGAGCATGAAGCATTGAGGGAGGCCTCTCTTACAGCCCTGATGGCACGAGTACCTGGTAAGTCTCTTGATGGCTGGTGCTGGACTGCAAATGGAACACAGGACCGGACACGCTGGCTGCAGAGCTGGTGCCAGGGAAGAGCACAGACAGCGGGTGCAAGATGGATCAGACACAAGGCAGAGTCAGACAGTCTGGGTCAGCAACAAGGAAGCAGATCAGGTTTCAGGTGACAGGTAAGAGAGTAGTCAGGGATCAGGCCAAGATCAGTAACGTTAAGGCAAACAGAGGAATGAGACAGAAGAGAAGTCCAGAGGCAAGCCAGGGGTCAGTGCAGGTGGTGTTCAAGCAGAGCCAGGAGCAGGATAAGGTCGGCAGTGGATAAGCAATACAGGAACAGATACTCAGATACTTTAGGAACGCAATAGACCAAACGGCACTGACACCAGGCCCTAATGAGTTTTAAATAGCCCACCTTGAGTTTTTGTGCACTCGCTCACCCAGTCGCGTTCCCACGCATATGCGCACCTGTGATTTGCCCACAAACCATTCTTCTATGGATAGGAATGCACCTTTCCTGACACTCCTGCAGTACACATAACATGGAATTGCAATAGTTTTAGTAAATATAAACTGCTAAATACCTTTTCTCATTAGCAGTATATAGCAATCTTGTGAGTTCTGTCACTGTCTGATTAAAGCTTGTAGGAAGATTTTTTATTCTGCACTGACTGTCCTATGAGGCTGCATGACCTCTGACCCTCTGTCTGGACAGTGCTGATTGGCCCTGTGTTGATCACATGCACAAGAAAAAAAAAACTCTCTAGCAATATACACCAAACTGTGCCTGTGCAGCTTGTCCCCAAGCCTCTGTCTTATCAGGAGATAGATTGAGGACTGTGGAAGTAGGTGAGGATCAGAGAAGACAGGATCAAACAGCCTTTTTTACACAATGCAGAGGATTAACCCTTTAGGTTTCACATTGAGTATAACAAGCATGCATTACTGCATTTACAGACTGATTTTACTGTTGTGGGTTTAGTAACACTTTCAAGAGATAAAACACACATTCACATGTAGAAACAAACAAAAAAATGCATCAAACACTGTTCCCTTTTAAGCTGCATTTGTTTGTTTCTTGGTACAGCAGAAAGGAATAGGGCTGGACTTAACCTGTTTTGTTTTTGCTTTGTATTGACATGTGATCTGGTTTTATACTTTTCTATTTGGTACATTTTTTTTTTAAGTAGTGGTCACTCCCCAAATTGATGCCTGCGTTTCTTTGGGTTCTCCTGCTCTGTTCCAGTGATGATCCACCCTGTACCTGGACCTAAGTGACCACCTACACATCTGGAACTTTGCACTGGACTTTATAATCAAAGGCAAAAGGCCTGTAAGGGAAAATAAGTTAGACAGCTGTTTCAATGACAATACAGATTCAGTATCATAGGACACAATCCAGGGTGCTGCAATACTGTTTGTTGAAGCAGTTACTACTGCTGAAGTAAGGGAACAACACTGACACAACTGTAACCACAATAACCTTGACACTGTGAGGTAACACCAGAATAAAGTAACAAAGACAGAACCAGTAAAAATGTTAATGTTAGTGCAGCCTGACTACAACAAGTACACCCTACCTGACCACTGGCCAAAGGGGAACATTACCTCACTTCTCTAAAGTTGGCCATAGATTAATTATTTTTTTTTTAAATTTAAATTATTTGATTCCCCCGTTCCCACACGCTCAATGCAGATGGGGGGATCAACCCCAATGGGCTATTGTATTCTGACAGGGGGGAGGCTTCCTTGCTATGAGAATACACTGAATAGCCGGCAAAGCTGATCGAGCTGCAAAAATCCAACAGGTATCCAAATCAGTAGATCAACGGTAGATCAAAGTGTGTACAAAAAACCCTGGCCATACATGGATCGAAATTCAGCTGGTCCCTGCTGAACCGGCCAAAATGTTATCCATGTTTGGCTGGCTTTACTTTCAGTGGAGCGCTTTCTCTCCAGATGGGAGATTTGTAATCCACTGGATAAGGAAAAGCACAATCTTCTCTTACCCATGATGACTGTCTGGTATAGATGTTAATTGGGGACTCCATGCAAATAATAAAAAAAATGTCCTTAATGAGGGTCTGGTATGAAAGTTAAGTGTGCAAACAAAACAAAATAACAAAAAAAAGCAGAATGGGGTTCACCGCAGATTCTGTACTGGACCCCCATTTCACCAAACAGCCTGGCAGGCCACATGACCTCAACATGGGGAAAGTTCTTTGCCAGGGGGGAACCTGGCAAACATGGGCGTCCACATAGGGGGGGCAAGGGGGGGGGCATTCTCAACTTCCCATTTAAACTGGTTGTTAAGCCACTTTATACTATCCTGTCTGGTCTGTTTAATAATCCTGTGTGCCAGTGCCCCTGTGTCTGTGTTTTAAAAAAAAAAAGCTGTTCTTTTTCTAGTTTTCAGAGGGCCGATCACCGCTCATGTGACCCGCCAGCTCTTTCCTCTCCCTTTCTGACAGCTGCCTGCAGTGGGCGGGGCCGAGGATTCCCAGCTGACGCCAGTCGGGAGGGGAGGAGGAGGGGAGGAGGAGAGAGGCAGTGGGTCACGTGAGCAGCTATCAGTGCTCTGAAAACTGGTAAAGAGGGGCTTATTTTTCCCCATTAAAAATAAATATTCGCGAGACGCGGCTTGCGTGGTGACTGACATCAGCAGCTGCGTGGACCATTGTCCTCAGGCCCAGGCCCCCGTGCTATCATTCCAGGAGAGGTGGAGCCTTGGACAAGGAAATTGAGGAAATTTGTGGCCCTGTGCACAGAGGCACGGCACGTGACATCGCAGCACATACTGATATCATGTGCATGCATGCGCCGCCTGCACAAACCCAAAACAGAGAGGGTCAGCTTTGCTTTTGCATCAGGTTTCTCAAACCTTTGAATGCCTGTGCTTTATGTAATAATGACCAAGCCCCTCACCTTTATCACATTGTTGAAAAGGGGCGGGGCATGGCTGACCTTAAAATGATGCCCCCCACTGGAAAAAGTTCTGTGGACACCCATGCTGGAAAATCACCTTGTCCCCATATTAATCAGGGGAAGGGCCTCTATCCCACAACCCTGGAGCAATGGTTGTGGGGGTCTGAAGGCAGTGGGCTCATTGGAATCTGAAAGCCTCCTGCTTGCAGACCCCCACAACAATAGATGTGCCCCCAGATACCTCCCCTACTCATTCACATAAAAGGTAATTAGTAAATAAACAGTAAATAAACACATTTACATTTATGTCACTGGTTGCTAAGAACGTGACATGTTCTGTTACCCACCGCTTCTTTAGCAATCATTGAGAGCAAGGAGGCCATCATGTATAGCAGTGGTATTTCTACTGCTACTGTCCTGAGTTCATTTCTACTCAGGACAGCCCCTGTCCTAAAATAATAAATTATATTAAAAGAATATTTGTGCCTAAAAGCTTGCATCTACCCAGAGGGGTTATGTGCAAATGACTCCAGTAAAAAGCATGGACTGTTTGAATCATTTTTGTTTCTTAGTGAGCTGACTTGCATTGGCATACCTGTATTAAGATTAAGATTGTTTACATTGTAACTGAGACTGAATAGTATCCACTTGAAGACCAGGCTTTTTTCTGACACTTCTCACATCCATGTAAAAAAAAAAAAAAAAAAAAAAAAATATATATATATACTGTATATTTATATATATATATATATATATATTTATATATATATTGTGACAGGAAGTCAGGTAAATCTGGGAATGTAGTCACTGAGAGGAGACACATTCCCACCTGCTTTGAAAAGTTCACTGATACTATAGGGTGTTGGCTGCAAAAAGAGCCAGCAGGAAGTTGAAAACCATTCAGCTGTTCAGAATGAGGAGATCAAGGCCTCTATAATTTGTCCAGAGAAAATCTATTGAGTGCTGCCTCCTGTCGCCGTGTGGGCTGGGAGAGGAAGGCAGACATACGTGTACCTCCCGACGCCGTGTGGGCATGGGAGAAGGACTGCTGCCTCCTGTCGCCGTGTGGGCTGGGAGAGGGGGACAGTCGGATGTGTGCCTCCCGACAAGCTGGTGAGCATGGGAGAAGACCCCCTAAAGCGATGTGAAGCTAAGGAGGGTAACCAAGAGTGAAGACGTCTCAAAGGTGAGAAGACGAAGTGTTTCTGTGTGAAAGAAAACAAAGGGACATGTTCAATGGACAATGTTTGTGCTGTGTGAAAAGCAAACAAATGGACATTTGAGTGTCTGCTGTAGGATCAGCAGTGTCAGCCCAACAGTAGGTTGGGAAGACTTCTTAGGTAGGTTCCAGCGTGAGAAGGTAGCCGCCCACAGAGGCAAGGATTTATTTTGTCTTTTATTTTATTTTGGCTGTTTTGACGCTTGCAATTGTGTGAAGTAAATTGCATGAATAAATCAGTCTTGTTTTCAACCTCTGCTCGGCTATCTCTCTGTGAAAACGCACCCCCAAAGGGGTCACCCATACGCCTACCACCGAGCTAATCCCTTACATATGGTGGAGGTATGCAGTGGGCATAAGCAGAGATCCCTGCAAGGAAGTGCAAATGTTTGATGAACTTTGTCTGGTGCATGAGATTGCACAATCTATGTGTGCAGGAGAGAAGATCCTGACAGAAAAAAAAAAGTGTTTTAAAGAGACAGCGGTCTCAAAATTATTTGATGAACTTTGTTGTGTCTGGTGCAAGTGACTGCACAAACTGTGCGCAGGAAAAGAGATCTTGCAAGAGAGAGAACAACTACATGTATTAAAGAGACAGTGGTCTGAAAATTTTTTTGCTGGACTGTGAAAAATTTGTTTGTGGAGTTATTGAAGATGGGGCGATCCAAACGCCTGAAAAATGCAAAGATAGATGAAATGAGAGACCGAATTCTATGGATGGAGGGGATGCTACCATTTGAACCAGCCCCATCCATGCCTGAACGGAATCGGCTAAAGAGAAAAGTTGTTGTCCCTAGCAACACTGGGGCAAATGAAACTGCTATGGAGACGCAGTGTGCTCAGATGAAAAGTAAACTCAAAATGGAGGAGATGTTGAAACAACTGATTATATCAAATACAGCTCAACAGCAGGCAAATGCAGCTCAACAGCAGGCAAATGCGGATTTTCAGCAGAGCTTTGCAGCTCAACAAAAGGCTCACCAAGAGAGCATGGCAGGCTGGAAACAGAGACGCCAGCAGCCAATGGAGGCCATCGGTTTGGAGGAAACCGAGTATGTGTGCAGGGCTGAGTTGGATGCCTTGCAACGGAAAATGGAAGAAAAGGAACAAGCCTTGGAATTGCTTAAAATGGAGCATAGAAACTTGCAGGAAACAAATGAACTACTCAAGTCTCATGTGTCACAGTGGGAAGAATCCACTGCTCTTCTTTTGGTCGAGTTGCAAAAACGCAGAGAGACTATAATGGAGAAAGATACCATCCTCATGGAAAAGGAAAGGGAAATTCAGACTTTGCAGAAGCAAAGCATGTGTGAAATGTTGGAGTTGCGTAATCAGCTGGAAAAAAGTCTTCAGTGTTTGGAAGTTACAAAAATAGACCTGCAGGAGTCGCAGGAACAGAATGTCGCTCTGAAAACGACATTGTCTCTCAGCGACAACGAGAAAAGTGAAAGAGAGGCTAAATTACTGAGTACTGTGTATGAGCTCACCACTTTGAGCAATGTGGTAGATGAATTACGTGCAGACTGTGAAAGTTGGAAAGGTGAAGCCCAACGTTTCCAGCAGCAGTTAAAGGAGAAAGAAGCCTGTGTGGCAGAATTACAGTCTCATTCCCAGAAACTAGCCAATGAGGTGAAGGCTCTTATGCAGGGAAAAGGAGATTCTGAACACAAGAGAAAAAAAGTAGAGGCACAGCTTCTGGAATCGCAAGTCAAGGTGTCAGAAGGTGACCGAGTGTGTGCTAAGCTGTCAGAGAAGGCAACCCGATTGCAGGTTGAGTTGGACAGTGTCACAAATCAGCTTTCTCAAGCAGACAGCAAATCTAGAGAAATTGCGGAAGATTTTTCTATCTTGGAATCGCAGCTGCAAGACACGCAGGAACTCTTACAGGAAGAGAGGTGTCAAAGGCTGAGTTTTAGCACAAAGCTCAAACAAATGGAAGATGAGAAAAATGGCTTCCTGGAACAATTAAAAGAGGAGGCGGAAGCAAAGAAAAACCTATCAGAGCAAGTCGCAACATTGCAAGCTCAGATAGCGGATATGAAAAAACGCATGGAAGAAAGCGTTGGTTCATTACAATGTGTTGAAGATGTGAAAAAGAAGTTTGATCAGATGCTTGGTGAAGAGAAGACTGTGTCTGCAAAATATGCAGAAGAACGCGCACGTGCAGAAACGGAGGTGCGTGATAACGAGAGCAAAGCCCTGTTCTTGGCTCGCTCTTTGGAGGAAGCTCTAGAGTGTAAGGCTGAACTAGAAAGTGTTAACAAACAGCTGCGTACAAAAATGGAAGAATTGGTCAGCTCCAAGGATGATGTTGTGAAAAGCGTTCAGGAGCTAGAAGAGTCTAAGCGAGTCTTAGAACAGCAAGTAGAAGAGATGAAGATTCCATTGCAGGAACTGGAAGAGGAATTACAGGCAACAGAGGATCTGTCCCAAAGAGGGGATAGTGTGCCTGATGCAGTTTTTAAAAGGATCAGTGTTTTGGGGTCTGTCCTGAGTGAGCCTCAGAAATGTGACGACATGTGGCTTGAATCACCCCTTTGGAATAAACCGTTCCTTCAAAAACTTCAAGCATTGGAAAATGTATCATTAGAGCTTCAGCAAACAAAGGAGCTGAGTAAGAAATGTGGTGATTTCTCAGTTCAGGCTGAAAACCTAGTGGAGAAAACTAAGGCTGTTGGTGAAAACGTGAAGCAAATGAATAAGTGCCTTTCAGGGAGTGTTTCCAAAATGGAACTGGTGAAAGACAGGTGGCAGAAATTTGATCGTGATCTTGAGATACATTCCATGTGGAATTCAGATAGAGAAAAGGAACTAGGTGACCTTGAGCGGTCAAATAGTTCAGCAGAAAGTGAATTGAAGAAACCTGTAAAAGAATGTGTTGCAGTTCCATGCTTCTTCACTGATGCAGAGAGGAGGTCTATAATGGATACCACCCAGATCGCTGGGTTCAACTGTGTTGTTGCCTTTGACCCATATGATGATGGAAGGAAAGTTGATAAAGTACAGACGTTTCCTGGAACAAAGCTAAGTGAAGCAGAGGTTCTCAAAGTGTTGTGGAAATCATTTGTTGATTGCAGAGAGAGGCGTCTTAAGAATGTTGAAGACTTTAAGACTAGCAAAATTGAGTTGCCTATGGATCACGGACCTCCATGGTGGATTGGACAGACGGTTATGAGGGACAAGCTGTCTGACATTTATGAGAAAGCTGTCAATGAAGATGACAGAAACGAGAAGGAGCAAAATTATGCCAAAAATGCAGTTGAAGAATGTGTATATGAGATGAGAGACAAACTGTGTGGCATTTATGAGAAATCTGTCAGTGAAGATGACAGAAACAGTTTCATCCGGAAGCTTGAGGATAATAGGAGGCTTATCAGTGAGTCAGCAGTGCCTGACACATGCGTGCCTGGAAATACGTGTCCCAACCCTAGGGTTGAAACAAGAGGGGGGGGTATGTGACAGGAAGTCAGGTAAATCTGGGAATGTAGTCACTGAGAGGAGACACATTCCCACCTGCTTTGAAAAGTTCACTGATACTATAGGGTGTTGGCTGCAAAAAGAGCCAGCAGGAAGTTGAAAACCATTCAGCTGTTCAGAATGAGGAGATCAAGGCCTCTATAATTTGTCCAGAGAAAATCTATTGAGTGCTGCCTCCTGTCGCCGTGTGGGCTGGGAGAGGAAGGCAGACATACGTGTACCTCCCGACGCCGTGTGGGCATGGGAGAAGGACTGCTGCCTCCTGTCGCCGTGTGGGCTGGGAGAGGGGGACAGTCGGATGTGTGCCTCCCGACAAGCTGGTGAGCATGGGAGAAGACCCCCTAAAGCGATGTGAAGCTAAGGAGGGTAACCAAGAGTGAAGACGTCTCAAAGGTGAGAAGACGAAGTGTTTCTGTGTGAAAGAAAACAAAGGGACATGTTCAATGGACAATGTTTGTGCTGTGTGAAAAGCAAACAAATGGACATTTGAGTGTCTGCTGTAGGATCAGCAGTGTCAGCCCAACAGTAGGTTGGGAAGACTTCTTAGGTAGGTTCCAGCGTGAGAAGGTAGCCGCCCACAGAGGCAAGGATTTATTTTGTCTTTTATTTTATTTTGGCTGTTTTGACGCTTGCAATTGTGTGAAGTAAATTGCATGAATAAATCAGTCTTGTTTTCAACCTCTGCTCGGCTATCTCTCTGTGAAAACGCACCCCCAAAGGGGTCACCCATACGCCTACCACCGAGCTAATCCCTTACAATATATATATATATATATATATATATATATATATATATATACAAACCAAATTCCAAAAAAGTTGTGACACTGTACAAATTGTGAGTAAAAAAGGAATGGACTAATTTACAAATCTCATAAACGTATATTTTATTCACAATATAATATAGATAACATATCAAATGTTGAAAGTGAGACATTTTGAAATGTCATGCCAAATATTGACTCATTTTGGATTTCATGAGAGCTACACATTCCAAAAAAGTTGAGACGGGTAGCAATAAGAGGCCAGAAAAGTTAGATGTACACATAAGGAACAGCTAGAGGACCAATTTGCAACTTATTAGGTCAACTGGCAACATGATTGGGTATAAAAAGAGCCTCTCAGAGTGGCAGTGCCTCAGAAGTCAAGATGGGCAGAGGATCACCAATTCCTCAATGCTGCAGCGAAAAATAGTGGAGCAATATCAGAAAGGAGTTTCTCAGAGAAAAATTGTAAAGAGTTTGAAGTTATCATCATCTACAGTTCATAATTTCATCCAAAGATTCAGAGAATCTGGAACAATCTCTGTGCATAAGGGTCAAGGCCGGAAAACCATACTGGATGCCTGTGATCTTCGGGACCTTAGATGGCACTGCATCACATGTCATACAGGAATGCTACTGTAATGGAAATCACAACAGGAATACTTCCAGAAAACATTGTCGGTGAACACAATCCACCGTGCCATTCGCCGTTGCCGGCTAAAACTCTATAGGCCAAAAAAGAAGCCATATCTAAACATGATCCAGAAGCGCAGGCGTTTTCTCTGGGCCAAGGCTCATTTAAAATGGACTGTGGCAAAGTGTAAAACTGTTCTGTGGTCAAACGAATTAAAATTTGAAGTTCTTTTTGGAAAACTGGGACGCCATGTCATCCGGACTAAAGAGGACAAGGGCAACCCAAGTTGTTCTCAGCGCTCAGTTCAGAAGCCTGCATCTCTGATGGTATGGGGTTGCTTGAGTGTGTGTGGCATGGGCAGCTTACACACCTGGAAAGGAACCATCAATCCTGAAAGGTATATCCATGTTCTAGAACGACATATGCTCCCATCCAGACGTTGTGTCTTTCAGGGAAGACCTTGCATTTTCCAACATGACAATGCCAGACCACATACTGCATCAATTACAACACCATGGCTGCGTAGAAGAAGGATCTGAAATGACCAGCCTGCAGTCCAGATCTTTCACCCATAGAAAACATTTGACGCATCATAAAGAGGAAGATGCGACAAAGAAGACCTAAGCAACTAGAAGCCTGTATTAGACAAGAATGGGACAACATTTCTATTCCTAAACTTGAGCAACTTGTCTCCTCAGTCCCCAGACGTTTGCAGACTGTTATAAAAAGAAGAGGGGATGCCACACAGTGGTAAACATGGCCTTGTCTCAATTTTTTTGAGATGGGTTGGTGCCATGAAATTTAAAATCAACTTATTTTTCCCTTAAAATGATACATTTTCTCAGTTTAAACATTTGATATGTCACCTATGTTGTATTTTAAATAAAATATTGAAATTTGAAACTTCCACATCATTGCATTCTGTTTTTATTCACAATTTGTACAGTGTCCCAACTTTTTTGGAATCAGGTTTGTATACAGTATATATATAAACAATTGATAAAAGTAGGTGCTGGTTGGTGATAAGAATGACCAAATAGATTATCCCAATTGCTTAGGATTATTTAGACATCAGTCATATACAGTACATGAATTGATATACCATAAATATGTGAAATCAATATGATACATTCTATCTGATATATAAAGTGCTAAGGGATCAATAATAAGACATCAGTCATATACAGTAGATAAATTAATATACTATAAATAAGTGCAATCAATATGATGGATTATATCTGATATAAAGTGCTAAGTGATCAATACTCAATACATATTGCATCAAATTCTCTTAAATAGTGCTCCATAAAAAAAGTGAAATCAATAATAAAATAACGGAATAAAGAAGTCCAAAAAATTTCAAATCATGAAGTGTGCCCAACACCGTGCTTGAAGAAAGTAAACTCCTCCTCGTTCGCTAGGACCTACTGTATAAGGCTCTTTAGAATATCCAGATAATGAACATATGGATAATAACCTCTCACTCCTATCCCTCTTCATGGATGTCACGATCCAATTTTACACTCCCAGATAATGTAGAACGGACTCCTCTCCACCAAATGAAAGAGAGCAGAAAACAAGGAGCAAAGGATAGGGTAACTCCGATTTATTTAAACACGATAAAAAGTAAAAATATTATTTATTATATATTACAGATGATGGTGCCCGCCTGGCACAGGTAAGGACCACCAAAATGTTGTATTGTATCCCCTCCATTCCTAGTTAGCTTGTGCACCCTTCATCTGTCTCTCTGTGGTCGCGGCCGGCGTGCGTTCCATGGTAGAGAGGAAGTGACATCACTGGTTAGCAGGAAGTCCGGATGGTGTTCAGACCACAATGCATTTCGCTAATCACATCTTCATTATCTGGGAGTGTGAAAATACAGGTTGCCTTACTTTTGTACACTAACTTGTGCTTAAGCATTACACAGTGAGCAGATAAAAGATAGTCAACTGACTAAGCATCAGCTTCAGCTCTCTGGGGCTTTTGTCAATATCTAAATATCTATAGTATATACTATATACAGTGGGTACGGAAAGTATTCAGACCCCCTTAAATTTTTCACTCTTTGTTATATTGCAGCCATTTGCTAAAATCATTTAGGTTCATTCTTCTTCCTCATGAATGTACACATAGCACCCCATACTGACAGAAAAACACAGAATTGTTGACATTGTTGCAGATTTATTAAAAAAGAAAAACTGAAATATCACATGGTCCTAAGTATTCAGACCCTTTGCTGTGACACTCATATATTTAACTCAGGTGCTTTCCATTTCTTCTGATCATCCTTGAGATGGTTCTACACCTTCATTTGAGTCCAGCTGTGTTTGATTATACTGATTGGACTTGATTAGGAAAGCCACACACCTGTCTATATAAGACCTTCCAGATCACAATGCATGTCAGAGCAAATGAGAATCATGAGGTCAAAGGAACTGCCTGAAGAGCTCAGAGACAGAATTGTGGCAAGGCACAGATCTGGCCAAGGTTACAAAAAGATTTCTGCTGCACTTAAGGTTCCTAAGAGCACAGTGGCCTCCATAATCCTCAAATGGAAGACGTTTGGGACGACCAGAACCCTTCCTAGAGCTGGCCGTCTGGCCAAACTGAGCTATCGGGGTAGAAGAGCCTTGGTGAGAGAGGTAAAGAAGAACCCAAAGATCACTGTGGCTGAGCTCCAGAGATGCAGTCAGGAGATGGGAGAAAGTTGTAGAAAGTCAACCATCACTGCAGCCCTCCACCAGTCGGGGCTTTATGGCAGAGTGGCCTGACGGAAGCCTCTCCTCAGTGTAAGACACATGAAAGCCCGCATGGAGTTTGCTAAAAAAACACCTGAAGGACTCCAAGATGGTGAGAAATAAGATTCTCTGGTCTGATGAGACCAAAATAGAACTATTTGGCCTTAATTCTAAGCGGTATGTGTGGAGAAAACCAGGCACTGCTCATCACCTGTCCAATACAGTCCCAAAAGTGAAGCATGGTGGTGGCAGCATCATGCTGTGGGGGTGTTTTTCAGCTGCAGGGACAGGACGACTGGTTGCAATCGAGGGAAAGATGAATGCGGCCAAGTACAGGGATATCCTGGACAAAAACCTTCTCCAGAGTGCTCTGGACCTCAGACTGGGCCGAAGGTTTACCTTCCAACAAGACAATGACCCTAAGCACACAGCTAAAATAACGAAGGAGTGGCTTCACAACAACTCCATGACTGTTCTTGAATGGCCCAGCCAGAGCCCTGACTTAAACCCAATTAAGCATCTCTGGAGAGACCTAAAAATGGCTGTCCACCAACGTTTACCATCCAACCTGACAGAACTGGAGAGGATCTGCAAGGAGGAATGGCAGAGGATCCCCAAATCCAGGTGTGAAAGACTTGTTGCATCTTTCCCAAAAAGACTCCTGGCTGTATTAGATCAAAAGGGGGCTTCTACTAAATACTGAGCAAAGGGTCTGAATACTTAGGACCATGTGATATTTCAGTTTTTCTTTTTTAATAAATCTGCAACAATGTCAACAATTCTGTGTTTTTCTGTCAGTATGGGGTGCTATGTGTACATTCATGAGGAAGAAGAATGAACCTAAATGATTTTAGCAAATGGCTGCAATATAACAAAGAGTGAAAAATTTAAGGGGGTCTGAATACTTTCCGTACCCACTGTATATATATATATATATATATATATATATATATATATATATATACACACACACACACACACATATATATACTGTACATTCCTCTGTGTTAGATAAGGTGACATAACTGCCTGTGCCTGCATGTAGAGCAACATCACAGAGCCACTTACTACCCAATATTTCATGTCCCACGGACTCTAATACATGTTGTTGATCAAATGACATCCCTATTTTTTTTTCTTCCCTTTTTTTGAAATTTAGAAATGATGAGATCCAAGAATTAAACACATTTTTTTTCATGTCTGTTTGTCTTTGATTTCACTGAATTTTTATTATAATTCAAATTGATAATGAAGTTATTTAAAGTGATACTAAACACACACTGTTTATTTTACGATGTCCCTTCTTTTTCTGTATGTGGACAATGGCACTGTAATTATTTTATTTTAACAAAAAACATCTAAGTATCGGTACCTTTTTCCTAATTAACATACTGTACATCTGCCACATGACCCAGGTCTTTCCCAGCCTTTCTGCAGGGAAACATAAGCAAGAGGAGCTTCTAGTCCTCTGCTGCTGACCACATGTTCAAAAAAAAAAATGGAAGAGTGGAAATTACATGGCGTGGGTGGATTTCTGCCAGTCACAGGCTGTGTCACACCCCTCCAGCCTGTGTCAAAGGAAAAGAGGGAGGTGAAGCAACCATTAATCTACATGTAATATCCCGCACCCATTATGTTTAGCTGGTTAGTAGGCATGGAGGAGGAGGAGGAGGAGGGAGGGAGTGGGCTGCCATTTACCACTGTGTAGACCCCTACTGACGAAGTCGTGACGCACAAGCGTATGACGCCATGCGTATAGGGGGCGGAGACTATCACGGACAGCGGCGACCCAACAGCACGGCTCCTCACACATTGTGTTATACAGCTCCCACAGCTCATATTGTGCCAGATCACGTGAGTTCATTATTTTAAATGACTTAAATAAAAGGGCAATAATACAGTGAGCACTTAGATCTGTTGATCTTTTTTACATGATAATCGGTGGTGCTGAGCTCTTTACACTGGCAGTCCTGTTATTTGCTTCCATTTTCTGGACCCACCTCTACCAAGGGAATATTGCTTTCTTTATCCATCATTAAGGTGAGAGGCCATCTTGTGGCTATTGGTGGTGGTGTCATGAGCACATAGTGAATGGATACATCTATCAAGCACCTTATAGATTAATTTTGCACTAGCGGATATATGGACTTTCTTTGAGCACCTTTATAAGCACCCTTTTATCATTATCTGTTATTTGCACATATGATGGTTAAGAGATCACATTATATTTATTATTAATTATTTATTAGTGAGATTTTTATGTTTGCTAATTATTGCATTATTGATTACAGATATTGCATCAAGCACCTTGTCACTTTTTGGATTATTAGCACTTTGTGTAGCACATATTCACTTTAGCGCTCTACCCTCGTATTATATTTATTTACTACTTTTTGTGAAGAAAGTTTTGGTATAGCTGCTATCTTATAAATTTATATATTTTTTATTAGTTGCGCTGATTTCATTTATTTTGCACACCACTGTGTATACGCCCACATGTGTGACTTTAGAGTCACATGGGCTGCTCAGATGTGATAGGGAGGAAATGTCCAGCATGCAAACTCACTTCAGCTACAAAATCCCTAGCTGAAGCAGGATGAACCAGGTTTTTTGGAGAATACATAGTGACTGAGGGCCTGATTCATAGTACGGCGAATTGGCGTTTCGGCGTGATTTTGCGAAGCGGCGATTATTTAAGTCTGAAATTGGCATTCAAAGAACGGCGGGCGGAAAATAGCGCCTAGTGTGAGATTCATTAAGATGCAATATGGTCAGAGCGCGACTTAAAACCACGCCAGCTAAAAGCTCGACTAAAGTTTAGCCAAATTTTCCCCTGTACCCCCAAAAATCCCAAATCACTGTGGAAGGTGTGGAAGTCAATTTGGAGATGACTTGCGTTTAAAAAATCTCAAAAACTGACTTAGAAAGAGAGATATCTGCGAAAGTGTGGAAAGGTTAAACAGCTCCTCCAGCCGCGAGCTGCGAACTCGCGAATGTGCGCATGCGCAACGTCAAATTGGCTCAAAAAATTTCGCCAGCGCGATTTTGGGTCAATTTTTTTTTGAATACCGCTTGCAAATCCGCTGTCTCGCCCATAGAAAATGGCAAAAACCGGCGGAATTGGAAAAACATGCACACTTCCAACAAGGGATCCTTTAGTAAACACCATCACATTCCATACACCTTTCCTGCTAACTCCGAAATCATAGCAGTCAAATCTACAGTGTTTATATAGAACCTCCACATTCTCTGAAAAAACCCACAAAATATTACATTGGGGAATTGGTCGTCAGATAGAAAAAAAATAGATGTAAAACATATTTCAAAGAAAGATTATTAGCATTTCACACATATCAAGGAAATGTCACAATTTTGACAATATTTTATGTGTTTCCAAAGAATGTTTTTAGAAATATATTGCAAATACTACCTTTTCTTCCATATGGGTATGGCCAAGTGTTACCATTTTACTACACATTTAACTGAAGGTATATATATATATATCCCTTATACTTGGCTAATTAGCAAAGTATGCCCAACAAACAAATAGAGCTTTAGCTCACAATATTGCTACATATTGACTTTATGGGGCATCTTTTGTATTTTGTTCATGTCTTTGGATTAAAAGTTTGCTGATACACATGCCTTTTTCAAACATGAACAAAATTAATGATGTCAACATTTGGAGGATTGGAGATATCCAAGTGTTGCCCATACAGAGGGCACCTTCCGGATTCGAACTTACAAACCTACAGCAGG